>NC_059208.1:11477675-11572675 GCF_020615455.1 Coregonus clupeaformis | reverse complement strand
AGGAATGGGAGAAGGTCATGTGGTCTGATGAGACAAAAATAGAGCTTTTTGGTCTAAACTCCACTCGCCGTGTTTGGAGGAAGAAGAAGGATGAGTACAACCCCAAGAACACCATCCCAACCGTGAAGCATGGAGGTAGAAACATCATTCTTTGGGGATGCTTTTCTGCAAAGGGGACAGGACGACTGCACCGTATTGAGGGGAGGATGGATGGGGCCATGTATCGCGAGATCTTGGCCAACAACCTCCTTCCCTCAGTAAGAGCATTGAAGATGGGTCGTGGCTGGGTCTTCCAGCATGACAACGACCCAAAACGCACAGCCAGGGCAACTAAGGAGTGGCTCCGTAAGAAGCATCTCAAGGTCCTGGAGTGGCCTAGCCAGTCTCCAGACCTGAACCCAATAGAAAATCTTTGGAGGGAGCTGAAAGTCCGTATTGCCCAGCGACAGCCCCAAAACCTGAAGGATCTGGAGAAGGTCTGTATGGAGGAGTGGGCCAGAATCCCTGCTGCAGTGTGTGCAAACCTGGTCAAGACCTACAGGAAACGTATGATCTCTGTAATTGCAAACAAAGGTTTCTGTACCAAATATTAAGTTCTGCTTTTCTGATGTATCAAATACTTATGTTATGCAATAAAATGCAAATTAATTACTTAAAAATCATACAATGTGATTTTCTGGATTTTAGTCTCTCACAGTTGAAGTGTACCTATGATAAAAATTACAGACCTCTACATGCTTTGTAAGTAGGAAAACCTGCAAAATCGGCAGTGTATCAAATACTTGTTCTCCCCACTGTATACAAACCAGAAGCCATGGATTACAGGCAACATCCGCACTGAGCTAAAGGCTAGAGTTGCCGCTTTCAAGGAGCGGGCCACCAATCCGGATGCTTCTAAGGAATCCCGCTACCACCTCAGATGAACCATCAAACAGGCAAAGAATCAATACAGGAAAGGTCGAATCCTACTACGCCGGCTCTGAGGCTCAGTACTTTTGTTTCAAAGCAGATTTGTTTAAGACTACCAAGAATCATTCTGTGTGACCCTGATTTAGCCCACTGCAGTAAAAGGTTAAACAGGTTAACATTCACAAGACCACAGGGCCAGACGGATTACCAGGACGCGTACTCAGAGCATGCGCTGAACAGCTGGCAAGTGTTTTCACTGACATTTTCAACCTCTCCCTGACCCAGTCTATAATACCTACATGTTTCAAGCAGACCACCATAGTCTCTGTGCCCAAAAACATTAAGATAACCTGTGTAAATGACTATCGTCCCATAGCACTCACATCTGTAGCCATGAAATGCTTTGAAAGGCTGGTCATGGCTCACATCAACACCATCATCCCAGACACCCTGGACCCACTCCAATTCGCATACCGCCTCAACATATCCACAGATGACTTAATCTCTATTGCACTCCACACTTCCCTCTCCCACCTGGACAAGAGGAACACCTATGTGAGAATACTGTTCATTGACTACAGCTCAGCGTTCAACACCATAGTCCCCTCCAAGCTCACCACTAAGCTAAGGACCCTAGGACTGAACACCTCCCTCTGCAACTGGATCCTGGACTTCTTGACGGGCCGCCCCCAGGTGGTAAGGGTAGGCAACAACACATCTGCCACTTTGACCCTCAAACACAGGGGCCCCTCAAGGGTGCGTGCTTAGTACCCTCCTGTACTACCTGTTCACCCATGACTCCAACACCATCATAGATCCCCCCCCCCCTATTTTACCAGGTAAGTTGACTGAGAACACATTCTCATTTTCAGCAACGACCTGGGGAATAGTTACATGGGAGCGGAGAGGGGATGAATGAGCCAATTGGAAGCTAGGGGTGATTAGGGTGCCATGATGGTATGAGGGCCAGATTCTGAATTTAGCCAGGACACCAGGGTTAACACCCCCACTCTTACTATAAGTGCCATGGGATCTTTAGTGACCACAGAGAGTCAGGACACCCGTTTAATGTCCCATCTGAAAAACGGCACCCTACACAGGGAAATGTCCCCAATCACTGGCCTGGGACATTGGGATATTATTTTTTTTGACCAGAGGAAAAAGGGTCTCCTACTGGCCCTCCAACACCACTTCCAGCAGCATCTTGTCTCCCATCCAGGGACCGACCAGGACCAACCCTTCTTAGCTTCAGAGGCAAGACAGCAGTGGGATGCAGGGTGGTATGCTACTGATGACACAAAGGTGGTAGACCTGATCACCGACGACGATGAGACAGCCTATACAGTGCCTTGCAAAAGTATTCATCCCCCTTGGTGTTTTTCCTATTTTGTTGCATTACAACCTGTAATTTAAATGGATTTTTATTTGGATTTCATGTGATGGAGATACACAAAATAGTCCAAATTGGTGAAGTGGAATGAAAAAAATAACTTGGTTCAAAAATGTCAAAAAAATAAATAACGGAAAAGTGGTGGGTGCATATGTATTCACCCCCTTTGCTATGAAGCCCCTAAATAAGATCTGGTGCAACCAATTACCTTCAG
Source organism: Coregonus clupeaformis (assembly GCF_020615455.1). NCBI lineage: Eukaryota > Metazoa > Chordata > Actinopteri > Salmoniformes > Salmonidae > Coregonus > Coregonus clupeaformis. The sequence continues at coordinate 11,570,162 of NC_059208.1, read as the reverse complement.
AACTCACATAATTAGTTAAATAAAGTCCACCTGTGTGCAATCTAAGTGTTACATGATCTGTCACATGATCTCAGTATATATACACCTGTTCTGAAAGGCCCCAGAGTCTGCAACACTACTAAGCAAGGGGCACCACCAAGCAAGCGGACCATGAAGACCAAGGAGCTCTCCAAACAGGTCAGGGACAAAGTTGTGGAGAAGTACAGATCAGGGTTGGGTTATAAAAAAATATCCAAAACTTTGAACATCCCACGGAGCAACATTAAATCCATTATAAAAAAATGGAAAGAATATGGCACCTCAACAAACCTGCCAAGAAAGGGCCGCCCACCAAAACTCACGGACCAGTCAAGGAGAGCATTAATCAGAAAGGCAACAAAGACATCAAAGATAACCCTGAAGGAGCTGCAAAGCTCCACAGCGGAGATTGGAGTATCTGTCCATAGGACCACTTTAAGCCGTACACTCCACAGAGCTGGGCTTTACAGAAGAGTGGCCAGAAAAAAGCCATTGCTTAAAGAAAAAAAATAAGCAAACACGTTTGGTGTTCGCCAAAAGGCATGTGGGAGACTCCCCAAACATATGGAAGAAGGTACTCTGGTCAGATGAGACTAAAATTGAGCTTTTTGGCAATCAAGGAAAACGCTATGTCTGGCGCAAACCCAACACCTCTCATCACCCGAGAACACCATCCCACAGTGTTCTGTTTCAGTCTTCCAGAGATTTGAGACTGGGACGGAGGTTCACCTTCCAGCAGGACAATGACCCTAAGCATACTGCTAAAGCAACACTCAAGTGGTTTAAGGGGAAACATTTAAATGTCTTGGAATGGCCTAGTCAAAGCCCAGACCTCAATCCAATTGAGAATCTGTGGTATGACTTAAAGATTGCTGTACACCAGCGGAACCCATCCAACTTGAAGGAGCTGGAGCAGTTTTGCCTTGAAGAATGGGCAAAAATCCCAGTGGCTAGATGTGCCAAGCTTATAGAGACATACCCCAAGAGACTTGCAGCTGTAATTTCTGCAAAAGATGGGGGGGGGTTTGAATAGTTATGCACGCTCAAGTTGTCTTTTTTTGTGTATTATTTCTTGTTTGTTTCACCCCACAAAAAAATTTGCATCTTCAAAGTGGTAGGCTAGTTGTGTAAATGAAATGATACAACCCCCCCCAAATCCATTTTAATTCCAGGTTGTAAGGCAACAAAATAGGAAAATGCCAAGGGGGGTGAATACTTTTGCAAGCCACAGTGGGGAGGAGGTCAGAGACTTGGCTGTGTGGTGCCAGGACAACAACACACACCCCTTTATATCAACAGGGCTGTAGTGGAGGGGGTCGAGAGCTTCAAGTTCCTCGTTGTCCACATCACTATGGATCTATCATGGTCCACACACATCAACACAGTCGTGCCCTCTTCCCCCTCAGGAGGCTGAAAAGATTTGGCAAGGGCGCTCAGATCCTCAAAATGTTCTACAGCTGCACCATTGAGAGCATCTTGACTGGCTGCATCACCACTTGGTACGGCAACTGCTTGGCATCCGACCGCAAGGCGATACAGAAGGTAGTGCATACGATCCAGTACATCACTGGGGCCGAGCTCCCTGCCATCCAGGACCTCTAGACCAGGCGGTGTCAGAAGAACGGCCAAATAATTTTCAAAGTCTCAAACCACCTAAGTTATAGACTGTTCTCTCTGCTACCACAATGCAAGCGGTACTTATGCACCAAGTCTGGAACCAACAGGACCCTGAACAGCTTCTACCCCCAAGCCATAAGACTGCTAAATAGTTAGTTAAATAGTTAACCAAATAGCTACCCAGATTATCTGCATTGAGCCTTTTTGCACTAACTTTTTTGACTCATCACATACTGTATGCTACTGTTTATTATCTGTCACTTTATTCCTGATTATATGACATATCTACCTCAATTACCTCGTACCCTTGCACATTGACTCGGTACTGGTACCCCGTGTATAGCCAGGTTATTGTTACTCAATGTGTATTTATTATTACTTTTATTATTATTACATGTTATTACTTTTCTATTATTTATGTATTTTCTTTCTCTCTGCATTGTTGCGAAGGGAGCGTAAGTAAGCATTTCCCTGTCAATCATAATCATTTGCAATTCAACCATTGAAAACAGTTTGGTTTGTTTGCAATCTTGAGCACTATACTATATCATGTCCTTCCATCTCTCTTTTGTTCTGTCTTTCTGTCTATACTGTGTTTACTACCAATCACAGGGTTTGGGTTGGCTCAGATACAGTTTACAGAGACACTCTGAGACATCACAAATCGTTTAAGGAGAAGTCTCAAGGTAGAATACCATGCAGGGTCCAGGGCCAGACAGACGGTTGTGTTTCAGACTGTTGTTGTATAATAAAGTGTCCCAGACTACTGTCCTTCAAGCTCAATCCCTCCTCCACTGTCTGGTCTCTGGTTAAAGTATTCAGAGAGGAAAATAAAGGTGTTTATAGGTTCTTTGTTTTTTGTTTACTTTCTAGTCTTTCTGATCTTCACGAGTGTGTTTGTGTGTGTGTGTGTGTGTCTTGTCATTTAAAACGTCATGCTGTGAGACTTCGGAGAGGTAGATGAGTGGATTATCAGCCTGTCATTGAAGCAAGCACGCATGTACACACGCACACACACACAGTGTCTCATTTGTAAATGCCGTTCTCTTTTCTCCAGTGGTGGTGTGACAGACACAGCTGTTGCAATCTGAGAATCCATATCCAGCTAAATTAATGACAGGGTGTGACTGCAATACAATGCAGCTCCTTTAATCAAATATACACTGTACTGTAAGCCTTCTCCATAGTTTGTCTCTCTTTCTCTACCATCCTCTCTCTCTCCCTTCACTATCTCTCTCTCTATCTTCCTGTCTCTTTCTCTCTGGGTGGGGGGAGGTTACTATGGTGTTTTTAATCAAATGAAGATGGCTCATTAAATAAAGACAAAAAGTCTAAAGTGTCTCTCTCGCTCTATTCCTCCCTCTCTCTTCCCCTAGCTTGCTCTTCCTCTCCCTTTCTTCACACTCTCTATCATGTCTCTTCTTCTTCTCTCTCTCCTCCTCTTCATCCATCTCTCTTTCTCCCCCTCTCTCTCTTTCTCTATCTGAATCCTCCTTCTCCCTCCTTCTCCCTCTCTTCTCCCCCCCCCCCTCTCTCTCAGTGGTTGTGTTCCACACTCGCATACAATAGACAGGATTTTAGGGTCAACAGCAACCCCAAGGTCATCACTGACAACCTCATTCATTCAGCCTGACCCACTTAGAGAGCGAGAGAGAGACAGAGAGAGAGTAGAAGAGGTATGAAGGGAAAGGAGTAGATGACGTGGGTACTCTGATAAATCGTGTATGTGTGTGTGTGTGTGTGTGTGTGTTTGCGTGTAACTTACCAAGATGTGGCTAGAGAAACAAATGACCAAGATCAGAGCTAAAAGGAGGAAAGACATGCCGAAGGAGATCCCCAACACTGCTGTTCTGTAACACACACACACACACACACACACACAGACACACACACACGCACACACACACACACACTGTGTTAACTACCTCCAGATGGGTACTATAGAGGGCAGTAAAACGATTATGTATTTAAATTGGAACTAGTGAACTGCGACACACTTCCACAAAGTACTACATACTTCTCCCTATTATGCAGTAGGGCAGGCCTATATTTCATGAAGAAGTTAGCCAAGTAGACGGCTGATTTAGGCATGTCATAAAAGGATGATGTCATGTCTAAATGGAAGAGACGTTAGTCTGAATGAGAAAATCAATGATGCTTTCAGACACTACACTATCTGGCTCTATGGCTCTACCCCTCCTGGCTCCTGTAAACACAGACAATTAACTAAATGATGACGCAGTGCATTGGACCTTTTTTCCTTTCATAACGAGGATTCATCATCATTATTATCCTTGTCATCTTCAAAGTAATCTTCATCATCATCATCATCGACATCTCAGACCCAGACCTTTTGATTCACATTATAACCATCATCAGACGTTATTCATATCTTTTCATCTGTGTTTTTTTCTTTTTCTTTCTTTCTTTCTTTCTTTCTTTCTTTCTTTCTTTCTTTCTTTCTTTCTTTCTTTCTTTCTTTCTTTCTTTCTTTCTCTGACTCTTAATTGCTGTCTCTTAAGGCGTATCATTTGCAGCTGCTATTAGGGACCTTATTGATGTGAGACTCAATTGATCAAAGATGTATTTCGTCTCGACACTGTAATTGCAATGTTCTAGGTTTTTATAGAGAATAGAACACTGAATTTAATGGCTTTTGGCACGACTAGTATTCCCACTCTGAGGGCTACTATAAGACCATACAATGCCGATTGTATGTTAAGTAGTATTGAACTGGTGGTTACCATGAAGGGTACTATGAAAGGTACTGTGAAGAGTACAGATGCACAGGACAAGTACTGTATCCATATTATGTAGTGTACTATGTAGTGTACTATGAAGTGTACTATGTAGGTTCCAGACTTACTTGGGCAGGACCAGTATCTGCACTATGAAGATGCAGCAGAAGATGAGACAGGCACAGGTGACGTAGTATTTAAAGGCCGGCAGAGTGGTGGCTCGATACTGGGGACATCAACACACACATGGTCAACAGGTGGTAGTTAAAATGATTTTTTCTTACTGTAACTTCACATTCTAACTCTCTAACTTTCACAGCAATCATCTTTTTTTTTTTATGGAGTCACTGCATTTTTGTCCGGGGAAGCAGTTGGCTACTGGCAGAATATGTCATTTTCATTTTTCAATTTCATTTTCATTTGACTGAACTGCAGTGTTGTTGTCCTACAGCACCTCCTTCTCCAGAGTCTTGTTGTGAAAGAACAGTGAGATCCTCTGGATGTCCTCAGATTTCAGCCACTGCCTACAGAGAAGAGAACACAGAGACACTCAGACAGGGATTCACACAGATACTAGCAATCCATCAGTGACATTTAACAAGACACCTCAGAATATCCTCCCTTCCAACCATGCATTTGTGATTTTTTTTTTTCATTACACGTCATGTTTTTAATAACTATTGTTTCGTTTGTTATTTTATGTTGCTCTTTAAGTATCTGCACTCCTGCCTACATAATTGCCCCTTGTGGGATAAATAACATATTTTGAATTCAATTCAATTTAACGTAAATCCACTTGTCACATAATTGTTGGCGAGGTACTGAACTAAGTGCTTCATACAAATGATAATGAATGGTTTGTACAACACACTTTTCACTTAGCAAGGTGGGGAACTCACCTCATCTACCACCAGTGTGAAGCACCTACCCAACTTGGTGATGCATAACAACAAAATGGCTGTCACTGGTATAGAAATAGAATGAAGCAGGTGTGTAGTAGTACTAACTTTTGTGAGTTGATGCCGTCGATGGTTCTGATCATCCTCTCTTCCAGTTCCTCTTCAAACCGTCTCTTCTGAGATTTAGTCCTGAGGGGAAGAACAAGATACAACATACTCAAGGACAAACATAGATAGACCTACAAAGAGAGAGGATGACCTGTAATGAATGGGACTCATGTACCAATGTAGGATCTTAATTTGATCACCCTGTTGCAGGAGAATCTATTCCTGGAGGAGGATGAAAGAACAATATTACTCAGATGGGTAGACAGTATCGACACAGGATATCGTGTCATCAACGGTGCATTGTCCAACACAACAAATAACATAACAGTAATAACATTAAACCAAGGTTAGGCCTGAATGATCTTACCCTTCAAACCCTTCTTTAATACCTTTTGATATGTGAAAAATAACGACAGGCAATTTTCTGTATACCGAACAGATAGTACAGCAATGCCAACAATATGAGTATGTTGAACAATATTATATTCTGTTTGGTGTCAAGCTCTTAAGACATGACTGGTGTAAAGGAAAGACGACTGATCTGTAGGGGTAAAGTCTGGTGTTCTGGTATAAAGGAAAGATGACTGGTCTGTAGGGGTAAAGTCTGGTGTTCTGGTATAAAGGAAAGATGACTGGTCTGTAGGGGTAAAGTCTGGTGTTCTGGTGTAAAGGAAAGATGACTGGTCTGTAGGGGTAAAGTCTGGTGTTCTGGTATAAAGGAAAGATGACTGGTCTGTAGGGGTAAAGTCTGGTGTTCTGGTATAAAGGAAAGATGACTGGTCTGTAGGGGTAAAGTCTGGTGTTCTGGTATAAAGGAAAGATGACTGGTCTGTAGGGGTAAAGTCTGGTGTTCTGGTATAAAGGAAAGATGACTGGTCTGTAGGGGTAAAGTCTGGTGTTCTGGTATAAAGGAAAGATGACTGGTCTGTAGGGGTAAAGTCTGGTGTTCTGGTGTAAAGGAAAGACGACTGATCTGTAGGGGTAAAGTCTGGTGTTCTGGTATAAAGGAAAGATGATTTGTATGTAGGGGTAAAGTCTGGTGTTCTGGTATAAAGGAAAGATGACTGGTCTGTAGGGGTAAAGTCTGGTGTTCTGGTATAAAGGAAAGATGACTGATTTGTAGGGGTAAAGTCTGGTGGTCTGGTGTAAAGAAAAGATGACTGATCTGTAGGGGTAAAGTCTGGTGTAAAGAAAAGATGACTGATCTGTAGGGGTAAAGTCTGGTGTAAAGAAAAGATGACTGATCTGTAGGGGTAAAGTCTCACCTCTCTCTTCTCTGGTAGTGATACTGGCCCATTGGAACATCCTGAAACACACAATCACAGAAGGTGAGGCTGGACACAAGTGTGTGTTTATCTGTGTGTGTGTGTGTGTGTGTGTGTGTGTGTGTGTGTGTGTGTGTGTGTGTGTGCGTGTGTGTGTGTGTACTTACTGTAGTGTTAATCTTGCCATTGTCAGTGGTCATGCTGTCTCGATGGTGCAGGTTAGCAAATGGTTTGGCCGCCCCCCACGACTCCAGGTATCGAGTCATTCTGACCGATGCCCTCATCTTCCCTCCGTCCAATGTAGGACGAGAACGCGTACATAGGTGGGGGCTCCGCCTCTCAGCCTGGTGAACCAATCAAAATGGAGAGGAGTCAAACTTTCCCCCCCCTTTTTTGTCTTCTCTAAGATCTATTTCTCAATTCAAGCAAACAGCTTTTTGCAGTATTTATGTATTATAAACAGTAGTATATACCCAATAAGTCAGTAGTTTGTAAACGTGAGTTTTTAGAGTATGTTATATCTGTGGTTGTGTTTTAACCACGTTTGGACCACATTCTCATGTCTTACCTTGGGGTTGATGACCAGGTAAGTGATGACTTCGTGTTCCTTCAGGTAAAAGTCTCTACTCTGTCCCTCCCCTGGTTCCACCTTATAGGAGCCCTTCAGATGCTCCAATGTTACTGAGGATATATGGACACGCCTGGGGGAGGAGAGGAGAAGAGAGGGGGAGGAGAGGAGAGAGGGAGGGAGGAGAGGAGAGGAGAGGAGAGGAGAGGAGAGGAGAGGAGAGAGGGAGGGAGGAGAGGAGAGGGAGGGAGGAGAGGAGAGAGGGAGGGAGGAGAGGAGAGAGGGAGGGAGGAGAGGAGAGAGGGAGGGAGGAGAGGAGAGAGGGAGGGGAGGAGAGGAGAGAGGGAGGGAGGAGAGGAGAGAGGGAGGAGAGGAGAAGAGAGAGGGAGGAAGAGGAGAGAGGGAGGGAGGGAGGAAGAGGTGGGGGGTGAATAATAAACATAAGCCAAATGGTTTGTCAATGCAAATATGTCTTGGGAAATATTTCAAGAAACAGCAGACCCCCTATTGGTTGATCTTACCCTGGCACGCCCCCTGCCTCCATGTGATTGGCTAGAGTGACGTCATGTGACCAGACGTCGTATTGCCACTTCTGAAGGCCGATGACACCACACAGCACATTCCCAGAATGCACCCCAACTCGCATATTGATGTCAACACCAGTAGCATCCCGCACCTTCCTAAGGTAAAAATGTATAACCTCAAATGAACCTCTGCTTTGTTCTATGGAGTAAAAATTATTATGAGTTTGTGTGTGTTTGAATGTGTGTGTTTGAGGACAAATGTTGTCTGAGTGAATGCGTAGTGTGTGTGTGTGTGTGTGTGTGTGTGTGTGTGTGTGTTTAGCCCACTGACGCACTAGAGAGGATTAGCTTATCATCACTATTTCACATTGTGTTTGCACTACAGCTCACACACAGCTGAGACCCAGTCTGGCTGGCATAGAGGCTTGTGTGTGTGCGTGTGTGTTTGTACGTGCCTATGTGCCTGCGTGTGAGTGTGTGTGTGTGTGTGTGTGTGTGTGTGTGTTCGTACATGCCTACATGCCTGTGTTTGTGTGTGCGTGTGCTCGTGCATGTGTGTGCGTGCGTCTGGTAGCGCATATGTACGTTTGTGTGTGTGTGTGTGTGTGTTGTTTGTGTGTGTGTGTGTGTATGTGTGCGTGTATGAAAGCAGAGAGCTGGTGTTTTACTTGATGGCCTCACACATGTCCAGTCCCATCTTGACACAGTTGCCTGCATGGTGGGGGAGAGACTCTGGTAGGCCTGATACACAGTAGTAACAATCACCCAGGATCTTTATACGCATACACTCATTCTCCTGGAGAGAGGAGCGGGAGAGAGACAGAGAGAGAGAGAGAGAGAGAGAGAGAGAGAGAGAGAGAGAGAGAGAGAGAGAGAGAGAGAGAGAGAGAGAGAGAGAGAGAGAGAGAGAGAGAGAGAGAGAGAGAGAGAGAGAGAGAGAGAGAGAGAGAGAGAGAGAGAGAGAGAGAGAGAGAGAGAGAGAGAGAGAGAGAGAGAGAGAGAGAATGCAAGAATGCGAGAGAGAGAGAGAGAGAGAGAGAGAGAGAGAGAGAGAGAGAGAGAGAGAGAGAGAGAGAGAGAGAGAGTGGGAGAGAGGGGAGATAGGGGGAGAGAAAGAGGAGAGTAGGGAGAGGGGGCAACAGATGTAGAGAGTTAGGGAGAGAAAGAGAGAAAAAGTGAATTTCAGAATCAGAATAAAAAAATGTACTTTGTGTAAATAAATAAAATATAACAAATCCAGACAAAATCAAAAGATGACCTGGGGTTTACAGATTATGCAAATAACCATTAGCTACCACATTCGAAAATGTACTTTTCATAAACTTTGCATAGCTTGTGGAACTGCATTACTGTGCATCCCTATTACACATTTTTAAAAAAACACACTCCCACTAGATGTGAGGCTGCTTACAGCAATGCCCAAACATCCAAACTCCTCCGTCTATATTATATAACAACCACATTGCTGGGGCGCTAGGCAGTGTGTGTGTGTGTGTGTATGTGTGTGTGTGTGTATAGGCCTGTAGCTGTACTGACATGAATCAACAGCTAACACTCCATCCGAGAAAGCACAGCAGACAGATCAGCAAGAGAGAAAACTTTCCACAGATATTACGCACAACTACCGTTATGTAGTATGGTGTGCTAGTGTGTCTGTGTGTGTGTGTCCGTGTGTGTGTCTGTGTGTGTGTATATGTGTGTGTGCTAGCATGTGTACATCTGTGTGTGTGTCATCCGTGTGTGTGTATGTCATCCCTGTGTGTGTGTCCTTCATATGCGTGCGTGTAACGTTACCTTGGCGATCTGGTCAAACTTGCCGAACAATTCATTGAGCATGTGCACCAGTTCTCCGGGTGAGCAGTCACCAGCCAGCTTAGTGAACCCTACTATGTCTGCATACAGAATACTGAAACAAAGAGAGAGAGAAAGAGAGAGAGCGAGAGCGAGAGAGAGAGAGAAAGAGAGAGAAAGAGAGAGAGACAGAGAGAGAGTGAGAAACAGAAAGAGAAACAGAGAGAGAAACAGAGAGCGAGGGAGAGGGCTTAAAACACAGTAAAAAAACAAATGTCTTCTCCTTTCCTCCTCTCTTTCTCTTGTTATGCTGTGCAGGATACTGCAGAGAGAGAGAGGGGACAGAGGAATACACATTCAGTAAAAGGCCCAGCAGTTCTAATCTGAGATTTCAGCACAAAGGACAGCGACAGTGATGGCATCAGAATCTGAATAAGATCTGCCTTTCAGCACCACATGACTTTGGACAGCAACCATCTGAGGTGTAGCCATTCCCAACTGCCTGGGAGAATCACAGTCCTTGAAAGCCCATTAGCTATAATCATAGAGGTCAATGGTAAACTACTTCTGAGCTCTACACCCTTCAGAAATATTCACGCACACATATACACATGATTTTGCATACACACAAACTTGTGAGAGCCACTCCAAACCAAGGACATTGCTACATCCCTCTCAGTTATACCACCATGATGGAAAGGGTATTACTAAGAACAACCCAAGAGCTTCAATACATACATGATGATTTGACTGGCCTTATGATTACAGATTGGAGTGGAGTGGAGCTCATTGTCTTTCAATCTACAGAAGGAGATCCTTGACTGTATGTATCTAGGATCTACTTGACTCTCTATTTCAACAGTAATCTCCAATAGAATCCAGTAGACTGGAGCCTGGATTAACTACAGAACACTAAGGAACACAAATTACACAACAGGACACAGCATAGATTACCTATCTAGGATGAAGAGAGGAGAGTAGAGTAGAGTAGAGCAGAGCAGAGCAGAGCAGAGAAGACAAGACAAGACAAGAGACAGATGTTTACCTAACGTTGGTATGTCGTTGGACATAGAGGTTGTGAAAGTTGTTGGTGCCCTCTGCCCGCCCGAAGTCCCTGTCCCTTGGTCCCTGTAACCTCTGAATGATCTCTGCCTTCATCACACGGGCGATATGGGCCGGGAGCAGGGATAACAGTAACCTTTCCTGTAGTGAGAGAGAGGGAGAGAGAGGGGGAAGGAGAGAGAGAGCGAGAGGATAAGTCCTGTGAAGTCCAAATGAACTGCTTTTGGTGAGCGTACACACACACACACACACACACACACAGAAACACATACACACACACCCTGATATTTATGAGTGCATAATTCAGTATCAGGACCAGGCCTCTCGATTCGTAATAACAGTAATACTAATGGAAGGTTACTAAAATCTATTTCCTGCAGTGGAGGCTACAGTGGAGGAGGAGCTACAGTGGCTTGTGAAAGTATTCACCCCCCTTGGCATTTTTCCTATTTTGTTGCCTTACAACCTGGAATTAAAATGGATTTTTGGGGGGTTTGTATCATTTGATATACACAACATGCCTACCACTTTGAAGATGCAAAATATTTTTTGGGTGAAACAAACAGGTCTCTTGGGGTATGTCTCTATAAGCTTGGCACATCTAGCCACTGGGAGTTTTGCCCTTTCTTCAAGGCAAAACTGCTCCAGCTCCTTCAAGTTAGATGGGTTCCGCTGGTGTACAGCAATCTTTAAGTCATACCACAGATTCTCAGTTGGATTGAGGTCTGGGCTTTGACTAGGCCATTCCAAGACATTTAAATGTTTCCCCTTAAACCACTCAAGTGTTACTTTAGCAGTATGCTTAGGGTCATTGTCCTGCTGAAAGGTGAACCTCTGTCCCAGTCTCAATTCTCTGGAAGACTGAAACAGGTTTCCCTCAAGAATTTCCCTGTATTTAGCGCCATCCATCATTCCTTCAATTCTGACCAGTTTCCCAGTCCCTGCTGATGAAAAACATCCCCACAGCATGATGCTGCCACCACCATGCTTCACTGTGGGGATGGTGTTCTCGGGTGATGAGAGGTGTTGGGTTTGCGCCAGACATAGCGTTTTCCTTGATTGCCAAAAAGCTCAATTTTAGTCTCATCTGACCAGAGTACCTTCTTCCATATGTTTGGGGAGTCTTCCACATGCCTTTTGGCGAACACCAAACGTGTTTGCTTATTTTTTTTCTTTAAGCAATGGCTTTTTTCTGGCCACTCTTCTGTAAAGCCCAGCTCTGTGGAGTGTACGGCTTAAAGTGGTCCTATGGACAGATACTCCAATCTCCGCTGTGGAGCTTTGCAGCTCCTTCAGGGTTATCTTTGATGTCTTTGTTGCCTTTCTGATTAATGCTCTCCTTGACTGGTCCGTGAGTTTTGGTGGGCGGCCCTTTCTTGGCAGGTTTGTTGAGGTGCCATATTCTTTCAATTTTTTTATAATGGATTTAATGTTGCTCCGTGGGATGTTCAAAGTTTTGGATATTTTTTTATAACCCAACCCTGATCTGTACTTCTCCACAACTTTGTCCCTGACCTGTTTGGAGAGCTCCTTGGTCATGGTCCGCTTGCTTGGTGGTGCCCCTTGCTTAGTAGTGTTGCAGACTCTGGGGCCTTTCAGAACAGGTGTATATATACTGAGATCATGTGACATTTAGATTGCACACAGGTGGACTTTATTTAACTAATTATGTGACTTCTGAAGGTAATTGGTTGCACCAGATCTTATTTAGGGGCTTCATAGCAAAGGGGGTTAATACATATGCACGCATCGCTTTTTCGTTTTTTTTTAATAGATTTTTTATTTATTTATTAGTTGTTTTTTTCATTTCACTTCAGCAATTTGAACTATTTTGTGTATGTCCATTACATGAAATACAAATAAAAATCCATTTAAATTACAGGTTGTAATGCAACAAAAAACACCAAAGGGGATGAATACTTTTGCAAGGCACTGTTTCCTGTTACACACTCTGTATCCGTCTGTGTGTGTGTGTGTGTGTGTGTGTGTGTGTGGTAGGGAGATAGTGAGTAATTAAGCTGGAACCCAAACCAGAAAAGTCGCCTGTAATTATATAATTATGACTGGATTTCAAAGTGAGGAAATTATGATTTTTGTTTTTGTAAAAAACACAATCATAAGTAGAAAGAAAAGGAGATACCGCTGAAGGAGATCGGGGTGCCTGGTAAGGAGCCAGCAACGAGTGGCTAATCTGTATTTGCCATCGATACTATTGGCCAACTTACAATCGCTTGATAATAAAGTGGACGAACTACAAGCATGTATATCCTACCAACGAGACATTCAAAACTGTAATATCTTATGTTTCACCGAGTCGTGGCTGAACGAAGACATGAATAACATACAGCTGGCGGGTTATACACTGTATCGGCAGGATAGAACAGCAGCCTCTGATAAGACAAGGGGTGGCGTTCTGTGTATATTTGTAACAACAGCTGGTGCACGATATCTAAAGAAGTCTCGAGGTTTTGCTCGCCTGAGGTAGAGCATCTCATGATAAGCTGTAGACCACACTATCTACCAAGAGAGTTTTCATCTATATTCTTCGTAGCTGTCTATTTACCATCACAAACCGATGCTGGCACTAAGACCGCACTCAATGAACTGTATACGGCCATAAGCAAACAGGAAAACACTCATCAAGAGGCGGTGCTCCTAGTGGCCGGGGACTTTAATGCAGGGAAACTTAAATCCATTTGACCTAATTTCTACCAGCATGTTAAATGTGCAACCAGAGGGGGAAAAAACTCTAGACCACCTTTACTCCACACACAGAGACGCGTACAATGCTCTCCCTCAATTTGGCAAATCTGACCATAATTCTATCCTCCTGATTCCTGCTTACAAGCAAAAACTAAAGAAGGAAGCACCAGTGACTCAGTCAATAAAAAAGTGGTCAGATGAAGCAGATGCTAAGCTACAGGACTGTTTTGCTAGCACAGACTGGAATATGTTCCGGGATTCTTCTGGTGGCATTGAGGAGTACACCACATCAGTCACTGACTTAATCAATAAGTGCATCGATGACGTTGTCCCCACAGTGACTGTACGTACATACCCCAACCAGAAGCCATGGATTACAGGCAACATCCGCACTGAGCTAAAGGGTAGACCTGCCGCTTTCAAGGAGCGGGACTCTAACCCAGAAGCTTATAAGAAAGCCCGCTATGCCCTCTGACGAACCATCAAACAGGCAAAGCGTCAATACAGGACTAACATCGAATTGTACCACACCGGCTCCGACGCTCGTCAGATGTGGCAGGGCTTGCAAACTATTACAGACTACAAAGGGAAGCACAGCCGCGAGCTGCCCAGTGACACGAGCCTACCAGACGAGCTAAATTACTTCTATGCTCGCTTCGAGGCAAGCAACACTGAAACATGCATGAGAGCATCAGCTGTTCCGGACGACTGTGTGATCCCACTCTCCGTAGCCGATGTGAGTAAGACCTTTAAACAGGTCAACATTCACAAGGCCGCAGGGCCAGATGGATTACCAGGACGTGTACTCCGAGCATGCGCTGACCAACTGGCAGGTGACTTCACTGACATTTTCAACCTCTCCCTGTCTGAGTCTGTAATACCAACATGTTTCAAGCAGACCACCATAGTCCCTGTGCCAAAGAGCACTAAGGTAACCTGCCTACTGACCCGTAGCACTTACATCTGTAGCCCTGCGGCCTTGTGAAATATTCCAGCACAAGCATTTCGCTACACCTGCAATAACATCTGCTAAACACGTGTATGTGACAAACATTTTTTATTTTTATTTGAAGTGCTTTGAAAGGCTGGTCATGGCTCAGATCAACACCATTATCCCAGAAACCCTAGACCCACTCCAATTTGCATACCACCCCAACAGATCCACAGATGATGCAATCTCTATTGCGCTCCACACTGCCATTTCACACCTGGACAAAAGGAACACCTATGTGAGAACGCTATTCATTGACTACAGCTCAGCGTTCAACACCATAGTGCCCTCAAAGCTCATCACTAAGTTAAGGACCCTGGGACTAAACTCCTCCTTCTGCAACTGGATCCTGGACTTCCTGACGGGCCGCCCCCAGGTGGTAAGGGTAGGTAACAACATATCCGCCACGCTGATCCTCAACACGGGGGCCCCTCAGGGGTGCATGCTCAGTCCCCTCCTGTACTCCCTGTTCACCCATGACTGCATGGCCAGGCACGACTCCAACACCATCATTAAGTTTGCCGATGACACAACAGTGGTAGGCCTGATCACCGACAACGACGAGTCAGCTTATAGGGAGGTCAGAGACCTGGCCGTGTGGTGCCAGGACAACAACCTCTACCTCAATGTGATCAAGATAAAGGAGATGATTGTGGAATACAGGAAAAAGAAGAGGACCGAGCACGCCCCCATTCTCATCGACAGGGCTGTAGTGGAACAGGTTGAGAGCTTCAAGTTCCTTGGTGTCCACATCACCAATAAACTAACATGGTCCAAGCACACCAAGACAGTCGTGAAGAGGGCACAGCAAAACCTATTCCCCCTAAGGAGACTGAAAACGTTTGGCATGGGTCCTCAGATCCTCAAAAGGTTCTACAACTGCACCATCGAGAGCATCCTGACTGTTTGCATCACTGCCTGGTATGGCAACTGCTCGACCTCCGACCGCAAGGCACTACAGAGGGTAGTGCGTATGGCCCAGTACATCACTGGGGCCAAGCTTCCTGCCATCCAGGACCTCTATACCAGGCGGTGTCAGAGGAAGGCCCTAAAAATTGTCAAAGACTCCAGCTACCTTAGCCATAGACTGTTCTCTCTGCTACCGCACGGCAAGCGGTACCAGAGCGCCAAGTCTAGGTCCAAGAGGCTTCGAAACAGCTTCTACCCCCAAGCCATAAGACTCCTGAACATCTAATCAAATGGCTACCCAGACTATTTGCATTGCTTCCCCCCACCTTGTTTTACACTGCTGCTACTCTCTGTTTATTATCTATGCATAGTCACTTTAATAACTCTACCTACATGTACATATTACCCCAATTACCTCGACTAACCAGTGCCCCTGCACATTGACTCGGTACCGGTACCCCCTGTAATTTTTTTGGGTATTCTTTCTTAAAACTGCATTGTTGGTTAAGGGCTTGTAAGTAAGCATTTCACTGTAAGGTCTACACCTGTTGTATTCGGCGCATGTGACAAATAACATTTTATTTGATTTGATGATTAGCAAGAGACTATGGTCGAGTTACAGTTATAGGCAATGAAGAAATGTCTGAGAATGGATTCTAAATATAACTCAATTCACAGTTGTATGGAGGGAGAGGAGGAGAGCGAGGGAGGAAGCAAGGGAAAAGAGTGGATGTTAACAAGCAAAGTCTATTTTTAGCCACCAATCCCAATGCAGTTCCCCATCCAGTCCCCAAACATATTCTGGAGTTAATTTGCCGCTGTGTTTTAGGAAATGGGCTCAGAGTGTATGTGTGTGTGTGTGTGTGTGTATGTGTGTTTGTACGTGCGTGCAAGTGTACGTGTGTAAGTGTGTTAATTTGCTTTTGTGTTTTGGGAAAATTAGCCTGTGGTTTGTGAGGGATATAATGGCCCTCTCTACTTTCTACTCTCTACTGAGCCCCATTTATGAGTCACACACACACACACACACAACACGTAATATGCTTTATATGCTGTCTGTGTGCATGCATGCGTGCGTGTATACATTCTTAGAAAAAAGGGTTCCAAAAGGGTTCTTCGTCTGTCCCCATATGAGAACCCTTTTTAGTTCCAGGTAAAACCCTTTTTGGTTCCAGGTAGAAACCTTTTGGGTACCATGTAGAACCATCTGTGGAAAGAGTTCTACATGGAACCCAAAACGGTTCTACTTGGAACCAAAAGGGTTCTAACTGGAATCAAACAGGGTTCTTCAAAGGCTTCTCCTATGGGGACAGCCGAAGAACCCTTTTAGGTTCTAGATAGAACCTGTTTTTCTAAGAGTGTAGGGATGTGTCTATACTGTCTGTGTCTAGTAGACCTACCTGCTGGTGTTTCTCAAACTCCAGTTTGATGGGGGACTTGATGCAGTTGCAGGTGTCCTGGTAGGTCTGTCTGAGGGCCAGGTCCATCAGGTGCTTATGGTACGCTCCAACCAGGTTACCACACGTAAAGATAATGATGTTAGCCAGGATCTGATAGAGGAAGGTAGAGGGTAGGATAGGGTATAGGGTAGAGGGTAGGGTAGAGGAGGGGAGGGAAGGGGAGGGTATAGGGTAGTGTAGAGGAGGGGAGGGTATAGGGTAGATTAGAGTAGGGGAGGGTAGGGGAGGGTATAGGGTAGATTAGAGGAGGGGAGGGAAGGGGAGGGTATAGGGTAGATTAGAGGAGGGGAGGGTATAGGGTAGATTAGAGGAGGGGAGGGAAGGGTATAGGGTAGATTAGAGGAGGGGAGGGAAGGGTATAGGGTAGAGGGTAGATTAGAGGAGAGGAGGGAAGGGGAGGGTAGAGGGTAGATTAGAGGAGGGAAGGGAAGGGAAGGGAAGGGAAGGGAAGGGAAGGGAAGGGAAGGGAAGGGAAGGGAAGGGAAGGGAAGGGAAGGGAAGGGAAGGGAAGGGAAGGGAAGGGAAGGGAAGGGAAGGGAAGGGGAGGGAAGGAGAGGGGAGGGTATAGGGTATAGGGTAGATTAGAGGAGGGGAGGGTATAGGGTATAGGGTAGATTAGAGGAGGGGAGGGAAGGGGGGGTATAGGGTAGATTAGAGGAGTGGAGGGTATAGGGTAGAGGGTAGATTAGAGGAGGGTATAGGGTAGAGGGTAGATTAGAGGAGGGAAGGGGAGGGGAGGGTATAGGGTAGAGGGTAGATTAGAGGAGGGAAGGGGAGGGGAGGGTATAGGGTAGAGGGTAGATTAGAGGAGGGAAGGGGAGGGGAGGGTATAGGGTAGATTAGAGGAGGGTATAGGGTAGAGGGTAGATTAGAGGAGGGAAGGGGAGGGGAGGGTATAGGGTAGAGGGTAGATTAGAGGAGGGAAGGGGAGGGGGGCGTATAGGGTAGAGGGTAGATTAGAGGAGGGAAGGGGTGGGGAGGGTATAGGGTAGAGGGTAGATTAGAGGGGGGAGGGTATAGGGTAGAGGGTAGATTAGAGGAGGGGAGGGAAGGGGAGGACAGGACAGGAGAGATGAAAATAAATGAATAGAAAAGAGAATATAATAGTATTAGTCCTCCTAGAAGAAAATTCTTATTCACTGACTGGTACATTTTACCAGACAACCAACCTAACAATTTCCAATACCATTCCATCCCATCCGCTGTGTGTGCAGTCCCAGAGATGTGGACTCGAGTCACATGACTTGAAATGTGATGACTTGAGACTCCACTTGATAGAAAATAAAATAACTTGAAACTTGACTTCGACTTGGAGCCTCAAGACTCGGAACTCGACTTTGACTTGGGAGTGATTACTTGAAATTATGTGGCCAGGTTGTGTAACGTTTTGGCACTCATTTTGTGGCACAGAGTCTAAGTGGATTAGGCTACTCTCCACGCAGCCAGAGACAGTGTCGCACTTCCCCTCCCCTCCCCTCCACTTGCAACAACAACAAAAAACAGATTGGCTAGTGAAACTCACACTCGGCCCTCTGATTGGACCAGCAAATTGTCAATCAATAGTCACTTTGCTTATTCGATCTGGTCACTTACATAGGCCTACCGCAATTCACCAAATTTTGTTTAAAAAACATCTGTTTCAGAATTAATAAATTGTGCTTCTTGACTGTTGACCAATGACCAGTCATCAACATTGGCGCGCAAAGGCGGGCTCAGATATCCAGATTAGTGACCAGAAAGCAGTGTTGGCAATTTAGCGACTCTGTCGCTATATTTAGCGAGTTTTCAGACCCCCCTAGCGACACATTTTCAAAAAAGCGACTAGCGACAAATCTAGCAACTTTTTCTGGTGTTATTGGAGACTTTTGGAGACCCTGACATGAAAGCACATATCGTTCTTACTCTTCTCAACGAGCAGCGGGTGCAGCCGTGGGCCCCACCCTGGGCCACCCCCGTCCCAAAGCACTCACAGGCGGCCCAGTCCTCGCGCAGCAGTCCCTCCCAGCTGCAGTCAGATCAGGAGATGTTCACTCCTCCGTGTCCAGACTGCAAATGAATCGCGCATGCGGGAAGCCACCGCTGGCTGATCCCGCCCTGGCTTACATTCAGGGCGGAATGTAAATGTATGGTGTTTTTTACTCACTTTTTGTCTCTCCCACGACGCTATTCCTCTCTCCTACAGCGTCCATCACAATTACATACACATGGCCAATTATGGAAATTAGGCGATGATGTAATTTAGCGACTTCTAGCGACTTTTAGGACAGCCAATAGCTACTTTCCTTACTGAGGAGTTGGCAACACTGCCAGAAAGAGCTTGTTTAATTATCTCTGGTTTTGCCTGGCAAAAACAGAGTATCCTGCCTACCTACCTTAATATTATCCATATAAATACAGTTTAGCAATCTGCTATAGACAGAACAATATGCTACCTGTGGATTTCATTGATCATATTTCAGATAGGCCTAGTTTGGGTGGGTAATAATTATATACCTCAGTGGTGGTACTGATATTTGTGAGGAAGAAAAAGGCTACAGACAGATCATGCTTTCCTTATGAACCCCCACTGCATACAGGTAGGTCATATGATCCTGCTTGGACTCGAAAGAAGTGACAATGTGACATGATATCCCCAGTTGATATTGACTACTAACATGAATGACTTTCAGCTCAGAATGCAGGTGTAAAACGCAGTTTATTTATGTATCTTGCGTTTTGAAAATGCATCACCGTTTATGACTGTAATGACAGACTACATTTGCGCAGCGATTGTGCGCGCGTTCATGTGCGTGCGCGGGGGTCGCAAGCTTTGAACCACTGCTTTTGGGGGGTCGTGGGTCAAAACGTTTGAGAATCACTAAGCTAGTGAACAGAGTGCTGATTTGCTGTACAGCTATAGGATCGGGTGCAGTGCAAACGTCAAATTATAGGGAGAGAGGATTGCCATAAATAAATATGCAGCTCCAAAACTTGTTTGGTGATCAAGAATATGAACTGTTTACTTTGCAAGCTAACCAGCAATGGGGCATCAATCAACAATTACTAGCATAGGCCTACTGGTCTTTTAGTATGCCAAAATTGCTTGAAATGTATCATTTATTTATGAAGCTTGCATTTTTAAAATGTTTTTTAAATTAATTATTACATAATCAAAATGTGTTGTAGACAAAACAATGAAAAGGGCTCTCTGGTAGCCTCAATAAATAGACACAGATTTCGTGACCTTGGGATTAAAAGGTTATATCTGCGCAAAGCATAGTTTTGAGATATTGAGCATCAAAGTTTTCACATCCCAGATTTCAGAACTCTTTTGTAGTGAATTCTTCTTTCATAACCCACTAAGGCCCTCACCTTAAAGGTACCTAAAGTACAGAGTATCAAAATCCTGAGACATTTGTAAATCCGTTTTTGTAGGGGGGTGAAATGTCAGATAGAACCTTATGGCTCTGACATGTCAATCTTGGTTCAGCCATAAGGGTCTATCTGACACTTCTGAATGAGACGTACAGTTTTTAACAACACCAGTGGCGACGCGTCATTCAGGGCAGAGCCCCACCTGTTTTTGCCTGTTTTGCGTGTTATTTTGGCATTAATATGTGGCACATATCAGTTTGCAAACAATGTAAAAAAATAAATAATAATTGAGTTAATAAAGCTGCATATAAACATGGTCTCTTTTTTGCTTTCTTGAGTAAGGCAGCTCCAAAATGCAGGTGTTTCAGCCTAGCTCAGTGCTTTCTGTGGTGGTGGGGCAGCCAGCGGAAAATACGGAGCGTAGGGATTGGTAATGTTCTCTAGTTGCGCCGTGATTGGCTCAGTGTTCTGTCACTCATGGGGACACTACGTCGCCTCAAAATCTACGGCAGAGCTCACAAATTCAAGCCCCCTGGGTGCTGCCATTGACTTACATTAGAAGTGCCCATCGAAGAAGGTTCAAGGTCATTGGCCACTGATAAAATGACGTCAAATCACGTTATATCTACCGTAGCTTTGATTGTCAACATCATACTTTCAAAATCTTAGCTAGCAAGCTAAACAAGCAGTCATCATCATGAATCACGTCAACAATCTACTGGCAAATCCTTTTCAATCCTTGTCATATGAAGATAAATTATAGATAAAAACGTATCGGTGCTCATCGGCCATTGGACATAAACATTACACAACAAGTTGGAAATCGCAAATTCAACAATGAGTGCTAAGGCGCCACTGCAGCCCCAGGTTCGATCCCAGGCTGTGTCACAGCCGGCTATAGCCGGGAGACCCATGAGGGGGCGCACAAATGGCCCAGCATCGTCTGGGTTAGGAGAGGGGTTTGATGTCCTTGTCTCATTATGCTCTAGCGACTCCTTGTGGCGGTCCGGACGCCTGCAAGCTGATTTCGGTCGTCAGTTCGACAGTGTTTCCTCCGACACATTGGTGCGGCTGGCTTCCGGGTTAAGCGAGCAGTTTGTCAAGAAGCAGTGCGGCTTGGTTCTCGACCTTTGCCGAGTCCGTAGGAGAGTTGCAGCGATGAGACAAGATGTGCGATGTGCCCCGTGTAGCTCAGTTGGTAGAGCATGGCCCTTGCAACGCCAGGGTTATGGGTTTGATTCCCACGGGGTACAAGTATGAAAATGTATGCACTCACTACTGTAAGTAGCTCTGGATAAGAGCGTCTGCTAAATGACAAAGAAAAAAGAAAATAAAAAGATTGAAACTACCAATTGAATATCACAAAAAAGGGGGTAATCTCATGGGCCAGGAAAGTTTGAATACATTGGCCATGCTGTCAATCCAGCATGACTTCTGCCGTGTTCAAAACAACTGAAAACTTGGAACTGGGAAATCTCAGACTTCAGTGAGTTCAAGACAATTGGAAACTCGGATAAAACTAGCTTAGACTGGGAAAATACTGAAAATAATTTTGAACGGTCATCCAACTCGGAATTCCAAGTTGGGATATCGGGCCTCTTTCTAGAGCCCACAAGAAGGACCGTCACGCCACCTTCATGTTCAAGTGAGCACAGCACAACAAGGTGAGTCCAAAAATGTATTGTATGCTGCTGCATAAATGATGTAATATGCCAGGGAGATGTGTATACTGTAGCCAAGAAAGTAATACTAAGTGTATGTTGTGTAGTAAACTGTTAGTAGCCCATGTGCCTCACCCTAATAAATTATATTGTTTAGTGTTGTGTAGGGGCTTTGCTGGCATACATCTCCCCACAAAAAATGTTTTTGCCCCACCAAGATTTATATGCTAAAATCGCCACTGAAGAAAACTGTAGCTATTTTACCAAGATAGTCAGAACACATCATCAAATATATTAAGAAATGTATTATGATCATAAGACAAATTATTGTCATCACTGAAAAACAATGTGACAACATCATTTACTTTAAGACTTCTGACATTGTTGTTTTTTTGCTTGCGTGCCATTATTGCTGGTTAGACTAGCTAGACCATACTTCAGCCAACCCCAATAAGCGGCCCGCGGGCCAGATCAGGCCCGCAAGAGCCAAATGTCTGGCCCACACTGACAGCATTGGCATTCACTTGTTATAATAAACATGAATTTAATATCCGCGGCTCTGCTTTATTCAGAAATTATCCCACACCTTGATCTGTGGCCTTTACCGTCACACAGTTGCCGCAGCCACTAGTTCGCCACTATGGCATACTTAGAGGGAAATGGCAAAGACGTGTTCTGATTGGGCCATCTGTATTTGTGATTGGATTGCAGATATAACCTTGAAGCGCCAAGTTTAAATGGGTTTATGCAGATAGAACTTTCTAGTTTTTCATTAATTAATTTTTTACATAAAATGTACTTTTTGAAAAATCTAACTCCACAGACATATACGAAGAACCATCTAAAAATCTACTATATGTGACTAACTCATTTTTGACAAAAATGTCAGATAGAACCTTATAGTCCCAAGGTCTCGATTTGTAGTTGAACAAGACATTGCATGTATTGATTTTTTTTACTTGACTTGAAAAAACTTGGCTTGCTCTTAGAATGCACTACTTGGGCTTGACTCGAGACTCGACCCGTTCTACTTGTGACTCGACTTGAGACTCAGATGTTGTGACTTGAGACTAGCTTGTGACTTGAATAATAGTGACTTGGTCCCATGTCTGGCAGTCACAGTGGCATCACACATCAGAGAAACTCCCTAACTGGACCTCGTACAGACATGATGAAACTTCACAATGGTCAGCTGGTGAAAAAGCAGGGGTATAAAAGAAGACAGATGCTATTGGAGACTTTAATCAAATACTGAAAGAGTCACCTGTGAATGACTCAATCAAGAGCAATACAAATCTCTTTCTCTCCTCTCCTCCCTCTCTCTAACACACACAAAGAGGAGACTCATAAAGATAAACTCAGTGTCTGACGCCAGTGCAGATGAAGTCTCCTATATTCTAATCACTCAATGTCCATCTATACAACTCAATAACACATTATTGCCCCATAAACCTGCCCTAGTACATTTGACATTTTAGTCATTTAGCACACGCTCTTATCCAGAGCGACTTACAGGAGCAAATAGGGTTAAGTGCTTAAGGGCACATCGACAGATTTTGCACCTAGTCGGCTCTGGGATTAGAACCAGCGACCTTTCGGTTTCTGGCACAACGCTCTTACCCACTAAGCTACCTGTGTGTGTGTGACAGTTCATCTAGTTCGCCACTAGGTCAACATCAGGCTCATCAAAGCCCTGTAAATAAATAGACACAGGTCTTTAGAAGACCAGGCAATAAGTATGTTTATTAATTTTACATGTTTATTTATAGAGACCTCTAAAGGGTTTTTTCAGTAAACCATGGAGTGTGTGTGTGTGTGTGTGCAGGCACACAAACACGCACCCTTCGATGTTGCCTTCAGTCTGTCACACGCTTGGCAGGCATGTACTTGCTCACACACATGCAGTCACGCACGCACAAACACATACAAGTTTGTTTACCTGAGAGGGATTGAGAGTGGCTGAGGCTGTGTGTGTGTGTGTGTACCTGTGTGTGCATGTGCACTTGCCTGTCTACTTGCACGCATAAGTATGTGACAGACTTTGTAAGCAACATCCTAGCTTTTTATTTCTGTCTAGGCAATAATATTGTTAGCATTGACCAGCAGCACAGACATAATGATGCATTAAGGCCTGCTGTAGCTTCACTGACCTAGCTAGCTTCTGTAGAGCAGGTTATTGTGATCAGTTCATTTATTCATAGGCAGCATCCCAGATGGCACCCTATTCCCTATGTTGTGCATTGCTTTTGACCGGTGCCCATAGAGAATAGGATGCTATTTGGGATACAGGCTAAGCCTCTAGCGCCGGCCCCAGTCAGTCTTTATGGGACTGTTCATTTAGACTGAGAACTCTACTCTTGTAATGAAGACACACACAGAGTAGAGGGAGAGAGAGAAAGAGAGGGCGAGCGAGAGAGAGAGAGAGAGAGAGAGAGCGAGAGGGGACAGAGAGATTCTCTTTTTGGTCTTAATTTAAGGTTAGGGTTAGCAGTGTGGTTAAGGTTAGGGTTAGGTTTAACATCAGATTTTAGGACTTTATGGCTGTGCCAGCTAGTGACCAACCTGCAGAGCTGCCTCCAGAGTAATCTGAATAAATGCCAACCTGCTGGATAGAATGGGTCTCAATGAGTCACAAACAGGGTACAGGCACACGCACGGCACATACGCACACACATACAGCTATTCCAGCTCTGTTCAAGGGCACTCTGTAAAGGTATGAGTCATCATCCGGTGCTCAAATTGGCGGACTTACCATTAGGCAGAAGAGGCAATTGCCTCAGGCCTCACATCATCAAGGGGCCTCATGAGCTGGGCATAAAAAATAAATACAAAAATATACAGTTGAAGTCGGAAGTTTACATACACCTTAGCCAAATACATTTAAACTCAGTTTTTCCTGACATTTAATCCTAGTAAAAATTCCCTGTTTTAGGTCAGTTAGGATCACCACTTTATTTTAAGAATGTGAAATGTCAGAATAATAGTAGAGAGAATGATTTATTTCAGCTTTTATTTCTTTCATCACATTCCCAGTGGGTCAGAAGTTTACATACACTCAATTAGTATTTGGTAGTATTGCCTTTAAATTGTTTAACTTTGGTCAAACGTTTTGGGTAGCCTTCCACAAGCTTCCCACGATAAGTTGGGTGAATGTTGGCCCATTCCTCCTGACAGAGCTGGTGTAACTGAGTCAGGTTTGTAGGCCTCCTTGCTTGCACACGCTTTTTCAGATCTGCCCACACATTTTCTATAGGATTGAGGTCAGTGCTTTGTGATGGCCACTCCAATACCTTGACATTGTTGTCCTTAAGCCATTTTGCCACAACTTTGGAAGTATACTTGGGGTCATTGTCCATTTGGAAGACCCAATTGCGACCAAGCTTTAACTTCCTGACTGATGTCTTTCTTCAATATATCCACATAATTTTCCTTCCTCATGATGCCATCTATTTTGTGAAGTGCACCAGTCCCTCCTGCAGCAAAGCACCCCCACAGCATGATGCTGCCAGCCCCGTGCTTCACGGTTGGGATGGTGTTCTTTGGCTTGCAAGCATTCCCCTTTTTCCTCCAAACATAACGATGGTCATTATGACCAAACAGTTCTATTTTTGTTTCATCAGACCAGAGGACATTTCTCCAAAAAGTACAATCTTTGTCCCCATGTGCAGTTGCAAACCGTAGTCTGTCTTTTTTTATGGCGGTTTTGGAGCAGTGGCTTCTTCCTTGCTGAGCAGCCTTTCAGATTATGTCGATATAGAACTCGTTTTACTGTGGATATAGATACTTTTGTACCTGTTTCCTCCAGCATCTTCACAAGGTCCTTTGCTGTTGTTCTGGGATTGATTTGCACTTTTCGCACCAAAGTACGTTCATCTCTAGGAGACAGAACGCGTCTCCTTCCTGAGCGGTATGACGGCTGCGTGGTCCCATGGTGTTTATACTTGCATACTATTGTTTGTACAGATGAACGTGGTACCTTCAGGCGTTTGGAAATTGCTCCCAAGGATGAACCAGACTTGTGGAGGTCTACCATTTTTTTCTGAGGTCTTGGCTGATTTCTTTTGATTTTCCCATGATGTCAAGCAAAGAGGCACTGAGTTTGAAGGTAGGCCTTGAAATACATACACAGGTACACCTCCAATTAGCCTATCAGAAGCTTCTAAAGCCATGACATCATTTTCTGGAATTCTCCAAGCTGTTTAAAGGCACAGTCAACTTAGTGTATGTAAACTTCTGACCCACTGGAATTTTGATACAGTGAATTATAAATGAAATAATCTGTCTGTAAACAATTGTTGGAAAAATTACTTGTGCCATGCACAAAGTAGATGTCCTAACCGACTTGCCAAAACTATACCTTGTTAACAAGAAATGTGTGGAGTGGTTGAAAAACGAGTTTTAATGACTCTAACCTAAGTGTATGTAAACTTCCGACTTCAACTGTATATAATAAATAAATACAAATACAATATTTTCTCCGTTTGAGGCACCTCCATGCGCCACTCGAGGCAAAATAAATAATTATTATTTAAAAATCCCCATCAAAATCCATCTGTTTAAGCTAGAGATATATTTTTTGCATGGTCCTCGTCCCAATTCCATCTGCGGTGAAAGGTGGCCGAGCTATAGCGGTGTTTGTCAGACCAGGAGACATCCCGAAAATCGGTCTTCTCACAATGGGGATTTCTACAGGGGTCCTAAAATTCTAAATCAAATAGCTAAATGATCCTTGGTATGACCATCTTAAAACAATTCCATATGTTAGCTGAGTAGAAACCCAGCCCCGGGCCCTTAGACTCTAGGGGGATACAATAAGCATTTCTTTAGTAAAAAGACAGGTGCTGCTGATAACACTGCCATCGTCGTCGAGGCGATGCTGGCATGTCATACTATTTTTGGCCAGACAGCATCAGATACATGGGCTATATATAGTAAGACTGGGGGGGCGCTGTTTCGCTCGCTCGGGTGCTTTCTCCGGTGAGATAGTTTCAGCCACTTGCGAATTGAAGGAGCGTTAGCGGGTGCACAGTGCACTGTTCGGATGCTGGAATTATTTTGGATGAATGTGCGAAGGTAACCTACTTTTTGAAGTGATTTGTTTGACAATCAGAAGAAAACATCATGACTGGTTTTGTTCATGGCACATTAAAAGGTCATACATTTTTACAGTTAAATGTCTTTACTATAAATCCCATGCCTGGGGGCTCCAAATCACTAAGTCCGCACCTGGGTGCTCAAACAGATAGATCAGAACGAGTGTGTGTGTTCCCTTACCTGCCACACCAGTGGTTCCAAGGCCTCTGCAGTAGACGCCAGACACACAGTGAGTGTGATTGTGTGTGATAAACATGTGATGATGCTGGCTATGACTGCTCCTCTCATGGAGAACGGCAGCATGGTGTAGACCACAAACACTATGAACAGGAAGAAGGAGACCTGGGAGAAAGGAAGACACAAGATGTTACAGGGGGGACACTTTAACATGTTACATCACCAACACTGTGAACAGGAAGAAGGAGACCTGGAGAGAGGAAGTAGGAAGTCATAGGGAGATTCTCAATTGGGCAAGCAGAGTGTCAATTCGTTAGGAGGCAAACAAAGGAGTCTGCTTCCCTCCTCGCGGCGTCTAGGGTCATTATATCCACCACACCTTCTTTGAATCAGCTGTTGTTTTCTCGAAGGAGAAAAGCATGCACACGTTTAAAAATGATACGTGTCTTATCCTTTTAGCAATAAAATGTCTTGCAAACTAGCTAAATTAGTTTTTATGACTTTACACATTTATTGTGGGATTCCACCCCTATAAACATTCTTTGCCTGATGGAGAAGGACAGTCTCATTTCATACAAGCGCATTTGTTTCCACGTTTCCTCTTCTCGTGGTCTATTTACCACCACAAACCGATGCTGGCACTAAGACCGCTGTGAGAATGTGATTTGAAGGAGTCAGGCGCAGGAGGGTAAATCACAGAATACAGAGTTTATTCCGTAGGACACTGTTACCAGGTGTGTGTAATTGACAAGACAAGACAAATGGAATGATGAGATATGAAGCGGCAGTGGCTAGTAGACCGGTGACGACGAACGCCGAAGCCTGCCCGAACAAGGAGGGGAGGCAGCTTCGGAGGAAGTTGTGACAACTGCACTCAATGAGCTGTATAAGGCCATAACCAAACAGGAAAACGCTCACCCAGAGGCGGCGCTCCTAGTGGCCGGGGACTATTTATCCATTTTACCTCATTTCTACCAGCATGTTAAATGTGCAACCAAAGGAAAATAAACTCTAGACCACCTTTACTCCACACACAGAGATGTGTACAAAGCTCTCCCTCACCGTCCCATTAGGCAATTCTGACCATAACTCTATCCTCCTGATTCTTGCTTACAAGCAAAAACTAAAGCAGGAAGCACCAGTGACTCTGTCAATAAAGAAGTGGTCAGATGACGCAGATGCTAAGCTACAGGACTGTTTTGCTAGCACAGACTGGAATATGTTCTGGGATTCTTCCGATGGCATTGAGGAGTACACCACATCAGTCACTGGCTTCATCAATAAGTGCATTGATGACGTCGTCCCCACAGTGACCGTACGTACATACCCCAACCAGAAGCCATGGATTACAGGCAACATCCGCACTGAGCTAAATTATAGAGCTGCTGCTTCCAAGGAGTGGGACTCTAACCCGGACGCTTATAAGAAATCCTGCTATGCCCTGCGACGAACCATCAAACAGGCAAAGCGTCAATACATTACTAAGATTGAATCATACTACACCGGCTCCGATGCTCGTCGGATGTGGCAGGGCTTGCAAACTATTACAGACTACAAAGGGAAGCACAGCCGCGAGCTGCCAAGTGACACGAGCATACCAGACGAGCTAAATTACTTCTATGCTCACTTCGAGGCAAGCAACACTGAAGCATGCATGAGAGCATCAGATGTTCCGGACGACTGTGTGATCACGCTCTCCGCAGCCGATGTGAGTAAGACCTTTAAACAAGTCAGCATTCACAAGGCTGCAGGGCCAGACAGATTACCACGACGTGTACTCCGAGCATGCGCTGACCAACTGGCAAGTGTCTTCACTCATATTTTCAACCTGTCCCTGACTGAGTCTGTAATACCAACATGTTTCAAGCAGACCACCATAGTCCCTGTGCCCAAGAACACTAAAGTAACCTGCCTAAATGACTACCGACCCGTAGCACTCACGTCTGAAAGGCTGGTCATGGCTCACATCAACACCATTATCCCAAAAACCGTAGACCCATTCCAATTTGCATACCGCACCAAAAGATCCACAGATGATGCAATCTCTATTGCACTCCACACTGCCCTTTCCCACCTGGACAAAAGGAAGACCTACGTGAGAATGCTATTCATTGACTACAGCTCAGCGTTCAACACCATAGTGCCCTCAAAGCTCATCACTAAGCTAAGGACCCTGGGACTAAACACCTCCCTCTGCAACTGGATCCTGGACTTCCTGACGGGCCACCCCTGGTGGTAAGGGTAGGTAACAACACATCTGCCATGCTGATCCTCAACACGGGGCCCCTCAGGGGTGCGTGCTCAGTCCCCTCCTGTACTCCCTGTTCACCCATGACTGCATCGCCAGGCATGACTCCAACACCATCATTAAGTTTGCCAATGACACAACAGTGGTAGGCCTGATCACAGACAACGATGAGACAGCCTATAGGGAGGAGGTCAGAGACCTGGCCGTGTGGTGCCAGGACAACAACCTCTCCTTCAATGTGATCAAGACAAAGGTGATGATTGTGGACTACAGGAAAAAGAGGACCGAGCACGCCCCCATTCTCATCGACGGGGCTGTAGTGGAGCAGGTTGAGAGCTTCAAGTTCCTTGGTGTCCACATCACCAACAAACTAACATAGTCCAAACACACCAAGACAGTCATGAAGAGGGCACGACAAAGCCTATTCCCCTCAGGAGACTGAAAAGATTTAGCATGGGTCCTCAGATCCTCAAAAAGTAATACAGCTGCACCATCGAGAGCATCCTAACTGGTTGCATCACTGCCTGGTATGGCAACTGCTCGGCCTCGACCGCAAGGCACTACAGAGGGTAGTGCGTACGGCCCAGTACATCACTGGGGCCAAGCTTCCTGCCATCCAGGACCTCTATACCAGGTGGTGTCAGAGGAAGGCCCTAAAAATTGTCAAAGACTCCAGCTACCCTAGTCATAGACTGTTCTCTCTGCTACCGCACAGCAAGCGGTACCGGAGTGCCAAGTCTAGGTCCAAAAGGGGTCTTAATAGCTTCTACCCCCAAGCCATAAAACTCCTGAACAGCTAATCAAATGGCTACCCGGACTATTTGCATTGTTCACCCCCACCCCCTCTTTTACTCTGCTGCTACTCTCTGTTTATTATCTATGCATAGTCACTTTAACTCTACCTACATGTACATATTACCTCAATTACCTCAACTAACCTGTGCCCCCGCACATTGACTCTGTACCGGTACCCCCTGTATATAGCCTCGCTACTGTTATTTTACTGCTGCTCTTCAATTATATTTTATTTTTTAGTTATCTATTTTTGACTTAACACTTTACTTAAAACTGCATTGTTGGTTAAGGGCTTGTAAGTAAGTATTTCACTGTAAGGCGTACACCTGTTGTATTCGGTGCATGTGACAAATAACATTTGATTTGATTTGATTTGAAATGCTTCCTGTAGTTGTTGGTCTGTCCTTCACATCGCTGTGGAGGAATTTTGGCCCACTCTTGCATGCAGAACTGCTTTAACACAGTGACATTTGTGGGTTTTCAAGCATGAACTGCTCTTTTCAAGTCCTGCCACAACATCTCAATTGGGATTAGGTCTGGACTTTGACTAGGCCATTCCAAAACTTCAAATGTGTTGCTTTTTTTTTTTTTGTAGACTTGATTGTGTGTTTTGGATCATTGTCTTGCTGCATGACCCAGCTCCGGATGGCCTGACATTCTCCTGTAGAATTCTCTGATACAGAGCAGAATTCATGGTTCCTTCTATTAAGGCAATTCGTCCAGGTCCTGAGGCAGCAAAGCATCCCCAAACATCACACTACCACCACCATGCTTGACCGTTGGTATGAGTTTCTTACTGTGTAATGCAGTGTTTGGTTTTCGCCAGACATAATGGGACCCATCTCGTCCAAAACTGTTATTCAATCATTTCCCCCACACCGTTAGCGCGCGTGAACGAGTGTCTGCATAGCCAAACGCTAAAATAGAACTTGGTTTTATTTGAGATGCTTGAGGACCTGCAAGTCCCACCTTTCCCATCTACTCATTGGTTTTCAGGAGCATACAACCCTACGTGGGTATTTAAAAAATGAATGAGGAGAGATTAATCAAATTAAATAAGTATATTCAACACATAGTCATGGTTCGAATTTCGATATCAGAGTTTGTGTTATAAGAAAATTTAGGAGGACATATCATTTCCCCCCCCCCTCTGCCCTTCCTTCACCAGTTAGTTGGCTGCCATCTGACAATGGCCCATCTGACAATGGCCGATCAAAACTACACCTAAACTATATCAAAACGAATTTCACACATAGACCTATAATAATAGATATAGCCTAAAAACAAGATTAAATAGACAATAGTCTGATGGGTGACACAATTATAAATTGCCTTATGAATGAAGAGACTGCAGAGCAGTGTGGGTAATTGACAAAGAAGGGAACAGCGCTTACCAAAAAGCTACTTTTTTAAATCATCCTTCATGCAGGTAAGACGTTGTCACGATCATCAGAGTAAGGAGTAGACCAAGGCGCAGCATTGCAGGCAAACATACTCATTTATTAGCGAAACGTGATCAAAACAACAAAAGACGGTAACGTGACAGTACACGGTTAAACACAACCAACTAGAAACAGAACACATAGAATGAACACACCCTGGCTCAACATAATGAGTCCCAGAGCCAGGGTGTGACAGTACCCCCCCCTAAAGGCGCGGACTGCGACCGCGCCTCAACAAAACCCAAACAGGGGAGGGCTGGGTGGGCATTCCTCCTCGGAGGCGGCTCCGGCTCCGGGCTTGACCACCACCCTTCCATAATTCCCCCGTAGCGCCCCTGGTCCGGTCTGACCCCGCTGGCTGGATCTGGACTGGACATCGACGGAGCGGATTGCTTACGCTCCGTTGTGGAGCAGCTGACCGGTACCTGATCAGGCACCGGACTGACGACGCGCACCCCTGGCTTGGCGCGTGAGGCAGGAACGGACCGGACCTGGCTGACGATGCGCCCCCCTGGCTTGGTGCGTGGAGCAGCAACGGACCGGACCGGGCTGACGATACGCACCCCTGGCTTGGTGCGTGGAGCCGGAACGGGCCTCACCGGACTGACGACTCGCACCCTTGGCTTGGTGCGTGGAGCAGCGACGGGCCGGACCTGGCTGACGACTCGCACCCCGGGCTTGGTGCGAGTAGCAGGAACGGGCTGAACCAGGCTGACGACTCGCACCCCTGACTTGGTGCGAGTGGCAGGAACGGGCTGAACCAGGCTGACGACTCGCACCCCTGACTTGGTGCGAGTGGCAGGAACGGGCTGGACCAGGCTGACGACTCGCACCCCTGGCTTGGTGCGAGTGGCAGGAACGGGCTGAACCAGGCTGACGACTCGCACCCCTGGCTTGGTGCGAGTGGCAGGAACGGGCTGGACCAGGCTGACGACGCACACCGTAGGCTTGGTGCGTGGAGCAGGGACAGGCCGGGCTGGGCTAGCGACGCACACCGTAGGCTTGGTGCGTGGAGCAGGGACAGGCCGGGCTGGGCTGGCGACGCACACCGTAGGCTTGGTGCGAGTGACAGGAACAGGCCGGGTCGGGCTGGCGACGCACACCGTAGGCTTGGTGCGTGGCGCAGGAACAGGCCGAACCGTACTGGGAACACACACCACTGGCCTTAAACGGGGATCAGGAACGGGCCGGACCGGACTGGCAATACACCTCAGTACCTCTCGCCGTGCCTCTACAACTTCCTTCCCTCCTCTCGCCAATGGCTCCCGTAACCCGGTGGCCTTCTCTCCTCGTCTCCCATTTCGCCCTGTGGCAGCCTCCTGCTGCCCAGTCGCCCATGCCGTGTGCCCCCCCCTAAAAAATTATTGGGGGTGCCTCTCGTCCTTCCGACGATGGCACTGCTGACGCCGCTGCTCCTCTCTCGCCAGGGCCTTAATCCTACCCCAAGGTCCCTTGCCCCCGAGCATGTCTTCCCAGGACCACGATTTGCCCACCTGGGCCATCGCCAGCCTCTCCATCTCCTTTACTGGCGCTTCCTCCCATGTCCAGTCTGCCTGCTCCTGGACACGCTGCTTGGTCCTTTTACGGTGGGTTTTTCTGTCACGATCGTCAGAGTAAGGAGTAGACCAAGGCGCAGCGTTGCAGGCAAACATACTCATTTATTAGCGAAACGTGATCAAAACAACAAAAGACGGTAACGTGACAGTACACGGTTAAACACAACCAACTAGAAACAGAACACATAGAATGAACACACCCTGGCTCAACATAATGAGTCCCAGAGCCAGGGTGTGACAGACGTTTTGATTTCATAACCTACAGTGCCTTCAGAAAGTATTCACACTCTTTGAATTTTTCCACATTTTGTTGTATTACAAGGTGGAATAAAAATGTATTTAATTGTCATTTTTTTGTCAACAATCTACACGAAATGATGGGGTAGTATTAGGGCCAAGTAAAGAGGGAAATAAAATTGCAAAGGGTGGTTGTACTTGAATTTATTTGATATTTTTGCACAATAGTACTTTAAATATATTAGAGAATAAAGTGGCAATATTTTGAGAATAAAGTAGCAATATTTAGAGAATAAAGTGGCAATATTTAGTGAATAAAGCAGCAATATTTTGAGAATAAAGTGGCAATATTTTGAGAATAAAGCAGCAATATATCGAGAATAAAGTGGCAATATTTCGAGAATAAAGTAAAAATGTTGAAAATAAAGTCACAGTTATATTTCAAGATTAAAGTAGAGGATTTGGTTAACTGCATGTCTTCCTGCTCCCTGTTGCTGTGCGCGCCACCATTGGACCCTATTAGTATGTGGTGCCTG
Source organism: Coregonus clupeaformis (assembly GCF_020615455.1). Classification (NCBI taxonomy): domain Eukaryota; kingdom Metazoa; phylum Chordata; class Actinopteri; order Salmoniformes; family Salmonidae; genus Coregonus; species Coregonus clupeaformis. The sequence continues at coordinate 11,536,409 of NC_059208.1, read as the reverse complement.
GCCTTAATAAACTCAAAGTTCTGTCATAGTCACCTCACTATTTCGTTGATGTGGCCTAAATGTAGGCCTAAAATATGATGAGGTTATTAGCCTACAGCATTGGTCACCAACCGGTCGATCGCGATTGGCTGGTTGATCTCCAAGGCATTCCTAGTCGATCACCAAATATTTCTGTAAAAAAACAACGATAAAGCCTTGCATTACTTTTTTGTATTTTTTTTTTGCGCTGTTTGCGATAGGTACACTTGATTCAGCAGCCATAGCGGCGGGAAGGCAAATTGTTCCAATTTTGAATAATTTAATGTGTCTGAAGGTAGAACACCGGCTACCCGGCAGGGCCAGAGAGCAAATCAAGTGCACCTATAAGCCTACCGCTGGCCAATCAGATAGCTCAGATCACCGTGTCTACACAGTTTCTTCAAGCCATAGACTGTAAAAAGAAGCCTCAAATGCCCAGCAAAATTGATACTATGAGATTACGAATACACCAAAAGGCTTCTGTTTTCATGTGTAAATGAATGTTTAAGTTGTTATTCAGCACTGTCAACACTTTGTTCAACACCTTTATAAGCCATAAAAGCTTTATATGCCCCCAGCACTGCAGCTGCAATGAATGAGTATTGCAAAGTGTTCCGATAAGCTTGCGTTGTTATTATTAGCGGCTTGTGTCTTTTTTAATATCAAGGAATATTCCACTTTCTCTGGTCATCAGAGTAACAATATGAATTGGTGCAAGAGGCAGACATAATTCAGTGCGACTTGAGTTTCGTCATCAGCTGGATCAGTCTTTTCTCAGGCCATCAGTCCAGTAAAAGAAAATATATTTATAATATATATACAGTGCATTCGGAAAGTATTCAGACCCCTTGACTTTATCCACATTTTGTTACGTTACAGCCTTATTCTAAAATGGATTAAATAAATAAAATCCTCATCAATCTACACACAATACCCCATAATTTTTTTGGGGGGGTAAATACTTATTATAATACTTATTTCATGCAATAAAATGCAAATTAATTACTTAAAAATCATACAATGTGATTTTCTGGATTTTTGTTTTAGATTCCGTCTCTCACAGTTGAAGTGTACCTATGATAAAAATGACAGACCTCTACATGCTTTGTAAGTAGGAAAACCTGCAAAATCGGCAGTGTATCAAATACTTGTTCTCCCCACTGTATATAAATTCCTGGATCATTTCAATTTTGGAGAATCTCTTATAAAATGGGTTAAAATCATGTATAGTAATCCTAGGTGTAAAATAGTAAATAATGGCTATTTCTCCTAAAGTTTTAAACTGTCAAGAGGAGTGAAACAAGGTTGTCCACTATCGCCATATCTATTTATTATGGTCATCGAAATGTTAGCTATTAAAATCAGATTCAACAATAATATCAAGGGATTAGAAATCCAGGGCTTAAAAACAAAGGTGATGATTCATGAACTTGAATCCCTCCACAGCCTCATAGAGGATCTAGATACATTTTCTAACCTCTCTAGATAACAACCAAATTATGATAAATGTACTATATTATGTATTGGATCACAAAAAAATACAGTTTTTATATTACCATGTAGTTTACCAATAAAATGGTCTGATGGTGATGTGGATATACTCGGTATACATATCCCAAATGAAATAAATGATCTCACTCCAATAAATGTTAATACAAAGTTAGAGAAAATAGATAAGATCTTGCTACCATGGAAAGGTAATACCTGTCAATTTGTGGAAAAATCACCCTGATTAACTCTTTAGTATTATCCCAGTTTACCTATTTGCTTATGGTCTTGCCTACGCCTAGCGAACAGTTTTTTTAATTATATGAGAAAAAAATATTCAATTTTATTTGGAACGGCAAGCCAGACAAAATTAAACGGGCCTATTTATATAATGAATATGAATTCGGAGGACAGAAATTATTAAATGTTAAAGCATTAGCCCTATCACTAAAAGCTTCAGTCATACAAAAGTTATACTTAAATCCGAACTGGTTCTCTAGCAAATTAGCAAGATTGTCTCACCCAATGTTCAAGAATGGCCTTTTCCCCTTTATTCAGATTACAACCTCTCACTTTCAGTTATTTGAAAAGGAAATCATCTCCCAAATATCACTTTTTCTAAAACAAGCCATAGAAAGTTGGTTGCAATTTCAATTTAATTCTCCAGAAATGACAGAACAAATAATACAACAAATATTGTGGTTAAACTCAAATAGAATAAATACAACATATGGAAATGTCTGCTCTAACCAAAATTTCAACCAAATAATTGCAGCATTACCACAAAAATGGAAGAGGAAAGTGGAAGGGGGAAAAAGTAAGGAACTTGTCTGTCAGCCCTGCATTAAAGAACATAATTGGTTAAAGAAAATTGTGATAAATAAAAAAGTATAGCAGTTTAATTTCAGGACCAAAGGATTGACAGCCATCCCATATAGATTACAAAATAGTTGGGAAGAGATTTTTGACGTATCGATTCCATGGAATAGTTTTTATGAAATGAGGCGCAAAACGACGCCGGATTCAAAACGTAGAATATTTCAATTTAAATTATTATATAAAATTCTTGCTACAAATATAATGTTATTTATATGGGGGATACAATCTTCCCAGCTCTGCAGATTTTGCTGCGAAGAGACAGAATCATTAGATAATTTGTTTTGGTACTGTCCATTTGTAGCTTGTTTTTGGACACAGGTCCAGGAATGGCTAAAGGATTGCAATATTTACCTGGAGCTAACCCTGCAGGTAGCACTACTGGGTGATCTGAAAAGTCATAGTCAATCGATCAATAATATAATAATACTTTTAGCAAAAATGTTTATTTTCAATTTACAATCTGTAGAAACAATGAGAATAGAAGGGTTCAGAACTTTTGTAAAACATCACAGTACAGTTGAAAAATATACGGCAAATAGAAATGCAATATGAATGGTGTTAAGAGATAGATGGGTGGTGTTGAAAGGAGTTGAAGAATGGGACTAATAACAACTAACAACAACTAATAACAACAAGATAACTAATGTAAAGCATACTGTGTCCATAATAAGTATATAGGTTATAGGTTGAGAGCTTTTGTGAAAGAGCACAGTTAGAAAGATATGGCATATAGAAGCAAACCGGATGGACATCATGAAAATGATTGGAGAGGTTGAGAGTAGAGGAAGTTCATGAGTAAAAACAAACAAAATAGAATTATTGTAAAATTGACTGTGTCCATAAAATGTATATAGTATGTATAAGCTCCAAGTAGAGGCCTAAGCATTGTTGTTCACTAGTTTTCTCCAATTAGGGAAGGGGTGGTGGGGTTGGAAAGTAATAAAGGGAAATATATTTTTTTAAAGGATGTGTATACAGTGGGGGAAAAAAGTATTTAGTCAGCCACCAATTGTGCAAGTTCTCCCACTTAAAAAGATGAGAGAGGCCTGTAATTTTCATCATAGGTACACGTCAACTATGACAGACAAAATTAGAAAAAAATCCAGAAAATCACATTGTAGGATTTTTAATGAATTTATTTGCAAATTATGGTGCCCCCGCACATTGACTATGCAACGGTACCCCCCTGTATATATAGCCTCCCTACTGTCACTTTATTCTATTGTATATATAGCCTCCCTACTGTCACTTTATTTTTACTTCTGCTCTTTTTTTCTCAACACTTTTTTGTTGTTGTTTTATTCTTACTTTTTTGTTTAAAATAAATGCACTGTTGGTTAAGGGCTGTAAGTAAGCATTTCACTGTAATGTCTGCACCTGTTGTATTCGGCGCATGTGACCAATAAAATTTGATTTGATTTGATTTGATTTGACTAAATACTTTTTTCCCCACTGTATATTTGTATGTATATGTATTTATATGTAAAAAATTAAAATAAAAAGTTCATGGAAACTCTACATTTTCATTTTGTCACACTCACCCCCTCAGAATTCTATCAACCCATACAGACCTTAAAGACACTTTACTAGGGCGGGCACTTTAAACCTGTTCAAGAAATACCTGACGGGTAAACATTAGCCATGGGCTGTCCATAGGACTGTATAAAATAGTGTTTATTTTACATATCACCTTCACCCTTTCTTTCCCGTAACCTAAACTGTCCTGTGCACTCAACACTGAATACACATAGCCTACTTAATACTCTGTATCACTGATATCCATGACTTTCAACAGGACATTTAAGAGTGTTGCTATGGTCTCTGACATGTCAGGCTTTCTAACAAGCTTTTTCATGGCTTCAAAAAGTATCTTACTGGTCTATCAACCCTTCCGTACCTTGTACGTGTCACACTACCCTCCCCTAAATGATTCTTAGAGCTTTGTGAATTGACTGTATCGTGGGACTTGTCCTTAACACTGACTTTTAGGGGAGATAGTCTGCTGCTTTGGGCCTTCTCACTTGGGCCAATTTCACTGACCCTGGTACTATTCTGGGTGGGCGATTTGCTTGTTTGAACTTGATCACTTGGAGGAAAGTCACTGACCCTTATACTGCTCTTGGAGGATGTTTCTATCTCATCAGCCAAGGGTTGCAAGCTGCCATCCTCATAGTGGGAAGGGTCTCCTTCTGGGTCTCTGTCACTATTGCTCGGAAATTCGGAATGCTCCATGTGACCAGAGTCACTTCTTCTAGATTCCTGCTCACTTTCAGCATCCACTATTGACTCGGTTTCTCCATTACTCTCTTGTCCTATCAACAAGGACCCGGAGGCGTCCATAGACTAATTTAATACTTTTGGACTTCGGAGGATCCAGACTGCAGTTCTCTGGTCATCACTGCCCCCATCCACATCCTGTAGTGGGTTTGGTCTCATAGTTCTGGCATCTGCAAAACTCTCCTCTGAAAGTATGGAGGGAACGGTTGTATCCTCTTCAGCCTCTCCAATCGGAAGAAAGTTCACAGGAAGAAGTTGCAGTGTACAACCTTGCTCTTGTCTGTGGAAGGGTTGACTACTCTGTAGATGTGCAGATCTGGGTTGCTCCAACTGATGACATAGACGGTAGATTCCCACACATCTGCCAATTTCCGTTTGCCCGTTCTTTCTTGTTGGCTAAGAGAACTTTGCATCCTCTCACCTTCTTGTCATATTCTCTTGCCTTCTTCTTCTGTGTCTTTGATGTGTTCTTCTGTGTGACACGCACTGCCTCCTGAAAATCTCTTTGAAAGGAGTCTACAAATTCGCTGTAACCCATACGGTCTCGTCTCTCAGAACACTTCCAAACATGGCATCAACCGGTAGCTGTCGGGTGGCCCAAACATTAAGTAAAAAGGGGCGAACCCGGTCGTCTCATGTACGGTACAGTTATATAAAAACGTGAGAGTTTGTGTCATCTGAGGCCATTTCTCTTTTTTCTGTGGAGACAAGGCTCGAATCATATTCCCCAAAGTGTGATTACATCTTTCTGTTTGCCCATTGCACATTGGGTGATACGGAGTTGTGTGATATTTCTTAGCTCCTGCCAGGTCCATTAGCATGATATCAGCTTGCTTTCAAAGTTGGCCCCTTGTTCGCTTAAAGACGCAGAGGAAAACCGTAAATACAGAAAAAGTTGTTACACAGTTTCTGGGCAACTTGTTTTGCAGTCTGATTTGTACAAGGGAAGGCGTGAGCTACTTTTTTAAAATGGTCTGTTACTACTAGTATGTCAATACTCTCTCCATCCTTTCCTTCAGCCGACTATAAATCGATACAGACCAACTCTAGTGGCGCAGTTGTCTTAATCGATTCAAGAGGAGCTCTTGCCTCAAGTCTTCTTGACTTGCTCACAACACAGCGTCTACATCTCATGACATAGTCTTTCACCTGTTCATCCATACCAACCCAAAATAACCTCTGTCTGATGAGGTGTAAGGTTCTTGCTTGGCCTTGGTGTGCATCATCATCATGTGTTCCCTTCAACACATCTGCCTTCAGGGACAAAGGTACATTGAATCTGATATCTCTTCTTTCCAGTTTTGTCCTTTAATTTCCTGTACAGTATTCCATCCTTGTATTCCAACTTCTCCCAATGTTTCAAAAGTTTCTGAACATCAACTGTTTCATGTTCTCTTTCACGATGTGATGGTCTCCGTTTTCTTTCCACATAATAGGTAGCACGAGTCAATGTCTCATCTGCTTGCTGCTTCTCTTTGAGTTCTCCTAGTGAAAAAGTGGGGAGCGGATGTTGGGATAGCTGCATCAGTGGGTCAGTGCACATGGATATGATTCCCTGTCGTTCCAAGCTGTTGTCTAGGAGTGCCTTCACTTCATCACCAGAGATCTCAGCAGACTTTGCACCTTGATTGGACCCTGTCATGCCACTGTCTGGCGGGCCTTGGCAATTCACAGACAGCCGGAGCGTCTCTTGCACGTTCTCTGCTGTGACATGTTGGGTGGTACCATCCCTGACAAACCTTTCAAGGAAGTCAGGAACCAATATACACAATCAGTTAGGAAAGCAAAGGCTAGCTTTTTCAAACAGAAATGTGCATCCTGTAGCACTAACTCCAAAAGGTTTTGGGACACTGTAAAGTCCATGGAGAATAAGAGCACCTCCTCCCAGCTACCCACTGCACTGAGGCTAGGAAACACTGTCACCACCGATAAATCTACGATAATCGAGAATTTCAATAAGCATTTTGCTATGGCTGGCCATACTTTCCACCTGGCTACCCCTACCCCGGCCACCAGCTCTGCACCCTCCGCTGCAACTTGCCCATGCCCCCTCCGCTTCTCCTTCACCCAAATTCAGATAGCTGATGTCCTGAAAGAGCCGCTAAATCTGGACCCCTACAAATCAGCTGGGCTAGACAATCTGGACCCTTTCTTTCTAAAATTAGCCGCCGAAATTGTCGCAACCCCTATTACTAGCCTGTTCAACCTCTCTTTCATATCGTCTGAGATCCTCAGAGATTGGAAAGCTGCCGCGGTCATCCCCCTCTTCAAAGGGGGTGACACTCTAGATCCAAACTGTTACAGACCTATATCCATCCTGCCCTGCCTTTCGAAAGTATTTGAAAGACTAGTTAACAAACAGATCACCGACCATTTCGAATCCCACCGTACCTTCTCTGCTATGCAATCTGGTTTCCGAGCTGGTCATGGGTGCACCTCAGCCACGCTCAAGGTCCTAAACGATATAATAACCGCGATCGATAAAAGACAGTACTGTGCAGCCGTCTTCATCGACCTGGCCAAGGCTTTTGACTCTGTCAATCACCGCATTCTTATTGGCAGACTAAATAGCCTTAGTTTCTCAACTGACTGCCTCGCCTGGTTCACCAACTACTTCTCAGATAGAGTTCAATGTGTCAAATCGGAGGGCCTGTTGTCTGGACCTCTGGCAGTCTCTATGGGGGTGCCACAGGGTTCAATTCTCGGGCCGACTCTATTCTCTGTGTATATCAATGATGTCGCTCTTGCTGCTGGTGACTCTCAGATCCACCTCTATGCAGACGACACCATTTTGTATACATCTGGCCCTTCATTGGACACTGTGTTAACAAACCTCCAAACGAGCTTCAATGCCATACAACACTCCTTCCGTGGCCTACAACTGCTCTTAAACGCTAGTAAAACTAAATGCATGCTCTTCAATTGAACGCTGCTTGCTCCCGCCCGCCGACTAGAATCACTACTCTCGACGGGTCTGACTTAGAATATGTGGACAACTACAAATACCTAGGTGTCTAGTTGGACCGTAAACTCTCCTTCCAGACTCACATTAAGCATCTCCAATCCAAAGTTAAATCTAGAATCGGCTTCCTATTTCGCAACAAAGCCTCCTTCACTCATGCTGCTAAACATGCCCTCGTAAAACTGACTACCCTACCGATCCTTGACTTCGGCGATGTCATTTACAAAATAGCTTCCAACACTACTCAGCAAATTGGATGTAGTATGTCACAGTGCCATCCGTTTTGTCACCAAAGCCCCATACAGTGGGGAAAAAAAGTATTTAGTCAGCCACCAATTGTGCAAGTTCTCCCACTTAAAAAGATGAGAGAGGCCTGTAATTTTCATCATAGGTACACGTCAACTATGACAGACAAAATTTGAAAAAAAATCCAGAAAATCACATTGTAGGATTTTTAATGAATTTATTTGCAAATTATGGTGGAAAATAAGTATTTGGTCAATAACAAAAGTTTCTCAATACTTTGTTATATACCCTTTGTTGGCAATGACACAGGTCAAACGTTTACTGTAAGTCTTCACAAGGTTTTCACACACTGTTGCTGGTATTTTGGCCCATTCCTCCATGCAGATCTCCTCTAGAGCAGTGATGTTTTGGGGCTGTCGCTGGGCAACACGGACTTTCAACTCCCCTCCAAAGATTTTCTATGGGGTTGAGATCTGGAGACTGGCTAGGCCACTCCAGGACCTTGAAATGCTTCTTACGAAGCCACTCCTTCGTTGCCCGGGCGGTGTGTTTGGGATCATTGTAATGCTGAAAGAACCAGCCACGTTTCATCTTCAATGCCCTTGCTGATGGAAGGAGGTTTTCACTCAAAATCTCACGATACATGGCCCCATTCATTCTTTCCTTTACACGGATCAGCCGTCCTGGTCCCTTTGCAGAAAAACAGCCCCAAAGCATGATGTTTCCACCCCCATGCTTCACAGTAGGTATGGTGTTCTTTGGATGCAACTCAGCATTCTTTGTCCTCCAAACACGACGAGTTGAGATTTTACCAAAAAGTTATATTTTGGTTTCATCTGACCATATGACATTCTCCCAATCCTCTTCTGGATCATCCAAATGCACTCTAGCAAACTTCAGACGGGCCTGGACATGTACTGGCTTAAGCAGGGGGACACGTCTAGCACTGCAGGATTTGAGTCCCTGGCGGCGTAGTGTGTTACTGATGATAGGCTTTGTTACTTTGGTCCCAGCTCTCTGCAGGTCATTCACTAGGTCCCCCCGTGTGGTTCTGGGATTTTTGCTCACCGTTCTTGTGATAATTTTGACCCCACGGGGTGAGATCTTGCGTGGAGCCCCAGCTCGAGGGAGATTATCAGTGGTCTTGTATGTCTTCCATTTCCTAATAATTGCTGCCACAGTTGATTTCTTCAAACCAAGCTGCTTACCTATTGCAGATTCAGTCTTCCCAGCCTGGTGCAGGTCTACAATTTTGTTTCTGGTGTCCTTTGACAGCTCTTTGGTCTTGGCCATAGTGGAGTTTGGAGTGTGACTGTTTGAGGTTGTGGACAGTTGTCTTTTATACTGATAACAAGTTCAAACAGGTGCCATTAATACAGGTAACGAGTGGAGGACAGAGGAGCCTCTTAAAGAAGAAGTTACAGGTCTGTGAGAGCCAGAAATCTTGCTTGTTTGTAGGTGACCAAATACTTATTTTCCACCATAATTTGCAAATAAATTCATAAAAAATCCTACAATGTGATTTTCTGGATTTTTTTCTCTCAATTTGTCTGTCATAGTTGACGTGTACCTATGATGAAAATGACAGCCCTCTCTCATCTTTTTAAGTGGGAGAACTTGCACAGTTGGTGGCTGACTAAATACTTTTTTTCCCCACTGTATACTACCCACCATTGTGACCTGTACTCTCTCGTTGGCTGGCCCTCACTACATATTCGTCGCCAAACCCACTGGCTCCAGGTCATCTATAAATCACTTCTAGGCAAATCCCCGCCTTATTTTCGATCATTGGTCACCATAGCAACACTCACCCGTAGTATGCGTTCCAGCAGGTATATCTCACTGGTCATTCCCCAAAGCCAACACCTCCTTTGGCCGCCATTCTTTCCAGTTCTCTGCTGCAAATGACTGGAACAAACTGCAAAAATCTCTGAAGCTGGAGACACTTATCTCCCTCACTAACTTTAAGCATCAGTTGTCAGAGCAGCTTACCGATCACTGCACCTGTACACAGCCCATCTGTAATTAGCCCACCCAACTACCTCATCCCCATATTGTTATTTACATTGTTATTTATTTTGCTCATTTGCACCCCAGTATCTCTATTTGCACATCATCTTCTGCACATCTATCACTCCAGTGTTAATACTAAATTGTAATTATTTTGCACTATGGCCTATTTATTGCCTTACCTCCATAACTTACTACATTTGCACACACTGTATATAGATTTCTATTGTGTTATTGACTGTACGTTTTGTTTTTGTTTATTCCATATGTAACTCTGTGTTGTTGTTGTTTTTATCGCACTGCTTTGCTTTATCTTGGCCAGGTCGCAGTTGTAAATGAGAACTTGTTCTCAACTGGCTTACCTGGCTAAATAAAGGTGAAATAAAAATAAATAAATAAATAAAAAGTCGGCGAGTATGTTCTGTGGCCAGGTATGTATTTCAGATCAAAGTCATACGGGGCTAGCTTCGCCACCCAACTCTGCTCGCAGGCATCACGTTTAGGCTTTGTCAGTATGTGAGTCAGTGGGTTATTATCTGTCGGGACAGTAAACTGGGCACCCTTTAGCCAGTGACTCAATTTTTCACATAAGGCCCATTTCAATGCAAGAAACTCTAGACGATGGGCTGGATATCTTGCTTGGGATTTGTTGAAGGATTTACTAGCAAACACGATGTGTCTACTTTTACTCTCACCCTCTGGGATCTGGCTCAGAACAGCGCCTGGGTCGTCAATTGAAGCAGTCGAAAGAATGAAGGGTTTACTAAAGCAGCTAATCACAGCTGCTTTTAACTCATCAAAGGCAAGTTGACACTCACTCGTACAGTCTTCAGGTGTCAGCCTCCGGGGCGGCCTACTCTGAGTCTTGCCATTTTGATCTTTTCGTTTGGTTTTCTGTCCTGCTGTTAAACAGTACAGTGGCTTGGCAATTTTTGAAAAGCCTTTGATAAAGTGGGAGTAATAGTTCATCATTCCGAGAAATGACTGGACCCTCTTCAGCAGGGGTTTTCCCATCCATCTCCATGAGATCAGCGGATGTCATCTCACTGATGGCCGTCACTTTTCCCTCGTCAGTCTGGATCCCTTTTTGAGATATCACATGACCCAATAATTTCACAGAACGCCTAAGGAAGTGGCACTTCTTTGGGGCAAGCTTCAAGTTGTTGTTTGAGAGTCGACTGAAAACCAGCTCCAACCGTTCAAGTGCTTCTTGTTCACTTTTACGAAAGACTAGTAAGTCATCTAGATAGTACAAAAGGGAGAGCTAGTTCTGGTCCCCAAAGATTGATATCATCCTGGCAAACGTGGCTGGCTGTTGCAGAAGCCCTGAGCCATTCTGTTAAATTCGAAAAGGCCAACTGGTGTCGTAACGGCTGTGTATTTACGACCCTCTTTGTGTATGGGAATATTGTAAAATCCCAATGTCAGATCCATTGTGCTGAAAAGGCAGTTTACGCCCAGTGACGGCAGTGCATCGGCTTGATTTGGTTGGGGATAAGCATCCTTCTCAGTTCTCGTGTTGAGCAATCAGAAATCTGTACAGATTCTGAGTTCACTATTTGGTTTCCAGACAAGAACGAGAGGGGATGCCCACTCACTATTCGATTTCCTGAGGATGTCACATACTTCCATTTCCTCCAAGGTTTTTTTCAGTCTTATTCTATGCACAAAGCCTCTTGCTTTGCCACATTCCAGTTTCCCTCTGGAAAATATGCTGTCATATTTCATAACCAGGTCTGCCATCTTCTTTTTCCATTAATCTGATACTTCACAGGAGGCAATGTCAACATCAGATTCTAAAATTGATTAAATTGTTTTTTTTTCCCCCTCATCATTCTACACACAATACCCCATAATGACAAAGCAAAAACAGGTTTTTAGAAATTGTTGTTAATTTATGAATGAAAAAACCTCATTTACATAGAGTACCAGTCAAAAGTTTTGAAACACCTACTCATTCCAGGGTTTTTTCTTTATTTTTTACTATTTTCTACATTGCAGAATAATAGTGAAGACATCAAAACTATGAATTAACACATATGGAATCATGTAGTAACCAACACATTGTTCAACAAATCAAAATATATTTTATACTTGAGATTCTTCAAAGTAGCCACCTTTTGCTTTGATGATAGCTTTGTATTAAGAAAAACCCTTGAATGATTAGGTCCAAACTTTTGACTGGTACTGTAAGTATTCTAACCTTTTACTCAGTACTTTGTTGAAGCACCTTTGGCAGCGATTACAGCATTGAGTCTTCTTGGGTATGACGCTACAAGCATGGCACACCTGTATTTGGGGAGTTTCTCCCATTCGTCTCTGCAGATCCTCTCAAGCTCTATCAGGTTGGATGGGGGGGAGCGTTGCTGCACAGCTATTTTCAGGTCTCACCAGATATGTTCAATCGGGTTCAAGTCCGGGCTCTGGCTGGGCCACTGAAAGACATTCAGAGACTTGTCCCGAAGCCACACCTATGTTGTCTTGGCTGTGTGCTTAGGGTCTTTGTCCTGTTGGAAGGTGAACCTTCGCCCCAGTCTGAGGTCGTGAGCACTCTGGGGCAGGTTTTCATCAAGGATCTCTCTGTACTTTGCTCCGTTCATCTTTGCCTTGATCTCCCAGTCCCTGGTCCTGAAAACATATCCACAGCATGATGCTGCCACCACCATGCTTCACCGTAGGGATGGTGTAAGGTTTCTTCCAGGCATGATGTTTGGCATTCAGGCCAGATAGTTCAATCTTGGTTTCATCAGACCAGAGAATCTTGTTTCTCATGGTCTGAGAGTCTTTAGGTGCCTTTTGGCAAACTCCAAGCTGGCTGTCATGTGCCTTTTACTGAGGAGTGGCTTCCGTCTGGCCACTATACCATAAAGGCCTGATTGGTGGAATGCTGCAGAGATGGTTGTCCTTCTGGAAGGTTTTCCCACCTCCACAGAGGAAGTCTGGAGCTCTGTCATAGTGACCATCGGGTTCTTGATCAGCTCCCTGACCAAGGCCCTTCTTCCCCGATTGCTCAGTTTGGCCGGGCGGCCAGCTCTAGGAAGAGTCTTGGTGGTTCCAAACATCTTCCATTTAAAAATGATGGAGGCCACTGTGTTCTTGGGGACCTTCAATGCTGCAGACGTTTTTTGGTACCCTTCCCCAGATCTGTGCCTCTACACAATCCTGTCTCTACGGACAATTCCTTCAACCTCATGGCTTGGTTTTTGCTCTGACATGCACTGTCAACTGTGGGACCTTATATAGACAGGTGTGTGCCTTTCCAAATCATGTCCAATCAATTGAATTGACCAAAGGTGGACTCCAATCAAGTTTTAGAAACATCTCAAGGATGATCAATGGAAACAGGATACACCTGAGCTCAATTTCGAGTCTCATAGCAAAGGGTCTGAATACTTATGTAAATAAGGTATTTATGTTTTTTATTTTTAATAAATTTGCAAAACTTTCAAAAAACCTGTTTTCACTTTGTCATTATGGGGTATTGTGTGTAGATTGCTGAGGATTTGTATTTATTTATTCCATTTTAGAATAAGGCTGTAACGTAACAAAATGTGGAAAAATATCTGAATACTTTCCGAAGGCACTGTACATCTGACAGTTTTGCATTGTGCTTCAGTGTAACCGGGCGATCTTAGAGATTAACCACCTTCATGTGGATCCATTTGTCACCCCACAGCAGGCATACAGTACGACCCACTAACACACTCCTCTGTGAAGCTCATGACGTTGTGAGCTCTACAATAACAGTACCGCCAATGGAAAAGGGCCCTTTTCCTTTCAGCCTACCCCAGACTGTGTTCATGTTTTGGGGATAGTGTAACACACTGGTTGAGAATGACAGTGGAAACTTTTTTTTCAGGCATTTTACAGTGCCTTGCAAAAGTATTCATCCCCCTTGGTGTTGTTCCTATTTTGTTGCATTACAACCTGTAATTTAAATTGATTTTTATTTGGATTTCATGTAATGGACATACAAAATAGTCGAAATTGGTGAAGTGAAATGAAAAATAAAGAACAACTCCTATGTAAATGGTAGATTATCAGACACTCAAGAAGAAGGTCTGATTTAATTATTACTGAAACAGGATACAAGTGGAAAATATAAAGATCCAGTCCATTAAAAAAATTTAACTTCAGTGTTGTGATGCAAAAATTCTAGCAAAATGTATAGCGCATAGAATTAAAAAGGTATTGTCGGACATTATTCATTCTAATCAGACAGGTTTCTTACATGGAAGATACATTGGAGATAATATAAGGCAAGTACTGGAAACAATAGAACACTGTGAAAAATCTGGGAAACCAGGCCTGCTATTCATAGCAGACTTCGAAAAGGATTTGATAAAGTACGACTGGGGTTTATATATAAATGCCTGGAGCATTTCAATTTTGGAGAATCTCTTATAAATTGGGTTAAAATCATGTATAGTAACCCTAGGTGTAAAATAGTCAATAATGGCTATTTCTCAGAAAGTTTTAAACTGTTGTAGTGTCTGAACAATTTATGACTTTGCTGACGTCTGCAAATGGTGTCTTAGAGGATGTTGACTCAGCTTGAGAAAGCATCTGGAGAGCATTTCTATAGGGGCACCCTAAAACAGAGGAAGTCTGTTAGGTGGAGTCCTGGGATTGGTCTGTAGGGGAAAACACCCATATAAGGTTACATAGGATATATATACTATGGTTTGGGACAAAGGAGGGGAGAATAACATATTAGAGATTGGGTCCGGTTATTCTCCAGGTGTCTGCAGAGGTCTGTAAATTGACGCTGAAATATTTTGATATAATAAACCTTTATAATCAAAGTACAGTGTCAGCAGATTCCTTGTTCTCACAGCATCTCAGCATCGTTTTCTCGACACTACATTAATGGCGACGAGGAATTTGGGCCGTGTTGCGTCTTTTCTCAGCGTTCCATTCATGGGCGCCGAGCTGACTCTCGCTCCAGAGTCCGGCAGATAAGGGTGAGTTTTCTCACCACTTTGGGCACTGGTCAGGTCGTTTGTCTGTGTGTGTGCGTTGAATGAATGCACCGTTAAGAACTTGCGTGTGTGCTTTGCTGTTATTTGCTGTGGGATAAGAGTCAGTTCTAAATTTCTAAATTTGTTTTTTCGTTGAAAGCAACGCAAACAGGGGGGAGTGTCTATAGGTATTGATAATACTGGACACAGGGATATTTTGCTTGAATAAAATTCAAAAAGAATAGAATGAAGGAAGGAAAGGCCAGGAACTAAGGTGTCACGCCCTGGCTCTGGGACTCTGTTATGTTGAGCCAGGGTGTGTTGTTTCTTTGTGTTTTGTGTGCTAGGGTGATATTCTAGTGCTTGTGTTTCTATGTTGGCCGGGGTGGTTCTCAATCAGAGGCAACGTGAATCAGCTGTTGCTTGTTGTCTCTGATTGGGAACCATACTTAGGCAGCCGTTTGGGCATTGTCATGTGTGGGATCTTGTTCCAGCATAGGTTTGTGCTAGAACCGAGGACGTCACGTTATCATTTGTTGTTTTTGTTCGTGTGTTCATTCTAAATAATAAAAGTATGTTCGCCTTCAACGCTGCGCCTTGGTCCTCTGTATCCGACGATCGTGACAGAAGATCCCACCAAAACTGGACCAAGCAGCGTGTCCAGGAGCCATCGCCAGGGGAATCTCTAGTGGATCTCCTTTGCCACCTCGACTGGGTCAAGCCGTGTGAGGAGGAGAGAGGCTGGACTTGGAAGCAGAAGGGCGAAAGTTATGGGAGTCACTGGTCACCAGGGGGAAGGAGGATGTAGAGGCACGGCGAGAGGTACTGGGGTGTGTTGCCAGTCCGGTCCGGCCCGTTCCTGATCCCCGCGTAGGGCCAGTGGTGTGTGTCCCCAGTACGGTCCGGCTTGTTCCTGTCCCTCGCACCGAGCCTGTGGTGCGCGTCGCCGGCCCGGTCCGGCCTGTTCCTGCCCCTCGCACCAAACCAGTGGTGCGCTTCGTCAGCCCGGTTCGGCCCGTCCCTGCTCCCCGCACCAAGCCAATGGTGCGCGTCGTCAGCCCGGTCCGGCCTGTTCCTGCTCCCCGCACCAAGCCAGTCGTGCGCTTCGTCAGCCCGGTTCGGCCCGTCCCTGCTCCCCGCACCAAACCAGTGGTGCGCTTCGTCAGCCCGGTTCGGCCCGTCCCTGCTCCCCGCACCAAGCCAATGGTGCGCGTCGTCAGCCCGGTCCGGCCTGTTCCTGCTCCCCGCACCAAACCAGTGGTGCGCTTCGTCAGCCCGGTTCGGTCCGTCCCTGCTCCCCGCACCAAGCCAATGGTGCGCGTCGTCAGCCCGGTCCGGCCCGTCCCTGCTCCCCGCACCAAGCCTGTGGTGCGCGTCGTCAGTCCGGCACAGCCCGTGCCTGTTCCACCGGTGCCTGGTCCGGCACCGGTCAGCTGCTCCACTCCGGAGCTAGAGCAATCCGCTCCACCAGTGTTCAGTCCAGCTCCGGCCAGCAGGGCCAGACCGGACCAGGGGCGCTTTGGGGCATTAGAGAGGGAGTGGGGGTCATGCCCGGAGCCAGAACCGCCTCCGAGGAGGAATGCCCACCCGGCCCTCCCCTGTTCGGTTTATGTTTGGCGCGGTCGCAGTCCGCGCCTTTGGGGGGGGTACTGTCATGCCCTGGCTCTGGGACTCTGTTATGTTGAGCCAGGGTGTGTTGTTTCTTTGTGTTTTGTGTGCTAGGGTGATATTCTAGTGCTTGTGTTTCTATGTTGGCCGGGGTGGTTCTCAATCAGAGGCAACGTGAATCAGCTGTTGCTTGTTGTCTCTGATTGGGAGCCATGCTTAGGCAGCCGTTTGGTCATTGTCATGTGTGGGATCTTGTTCCAGTATAGGTTTGTGCTAGAACCGAGGACGTCACGTTATCGTTTGTTGTTTTTGTTCGTGTGTTCATTCTAAATAATAAAAGTATGTTCGCCTTCAACGCTGCGCCTTGGTCCTCTGTATCCGACGATCGTGACATAAGGAAAATGTATACAAATTAGAACGTCGCGAATCTATGGCAAGCCCTCAAACGAGGCGGTCATTAGGATGGGCCGAAAATCCTGAAAACTCACTAGGTTGGTTTTTGAGGTCAGTTCTGGGAACTGGAGATTGTTGTAGATACATTCGGTTGCAAGTGACTGCTCGACTTATAATTGACGAGGTATATGTTCGATGTAACCTCTCATTTTGAATATCTGCAAACTCGAGGTAGCATAAATTTAGGAACAATGAAAAAACGGCGCGATGGTAGTAGCATGCTTTAGGGGTCCGTAGGAACGGATATAAGCCTCTTAAACTGTGTGTGTGTGTGTGTGTGTGTGGAAGAGAGTAGGATTTGTGTTCTATGTTTTGTGTTGGTTTGTGAGCTCTGTTAAGTGTTACTGTTTGTCTGTGTTGGGGAAATAATGGAGGGACAGCTGGTCTGTCTACTTTCTGTTGTTTAGCTTGGAGAGAGCTGCTTGGGAGCTCTTCTCACTCTGAAATCGCATTGGTGAATGAACTACGCATGCGTGTGATTTTATGAGTTTAGAGTTACGTAGAGCAAATATGCCACTCCCCTACCTGCACTGAGCTGCTGGGAGACGCAGACTCAGAGCAGACAGAGAAGGAGGGGGAGACTTACGCACTAATAAAGTGTTCTGTTTGTTAAATCGGCTGTTGCTTATCGATGAAACTATTTGATTGAGATCTATTGAATTGATAAATGAGAGATATGTTGACGGATTAAAAATAAAAATAATTAAATAAATAAATAAATAAATAAAATAAAATGTTATTAAGCTATTTATACTATTCCTGAGTTAAGCTGTTTGCTTATTTCTTAGCGCGAATGTGAACAGAGGAGTATTGCATGGTTGAAATAACCCAGTGAGTGCATAAAATACTAAATTCTTGTCTGTTCTTTGTTCTTCTGTGATATGAGAGACGATAAGGAGGAGACAGAGAAAGAGAGGAGGTGCTGACGAGTACATCACGCGACTGTGCTGCAACGGATCAAGTCAAATCAAGGCTAGTACTGTTCTATTCACAAAACGTACCTTCCCATAGAGGATATTTTGTGTGCCTAGCATATTTCATGTTGTGACAATTTGACAAGGACTTGGCAACAGACTGATCAATTGATGTAATTAAGAATTGCATTTTGGAGTTTTTTGTGCATGAGTTGGTTTGATTAGAGTTGAGTTGGGAAATCCAGCACTGACATTATTCTGTAAAATTAAGGTAATTGGGTGCTTATTAGGCAATTGACTTGTGAGTGCTGTAGTGTTGCTGGATTAGAGGTCTTTCTTTTTTGGATTGCTCTGAAGTTGACTACTTTCCTTTACTTTTCCTGATCGGATGTGGCAAGATTGCCACTAATCAATAATTTGGTAAAATAAAATAAAATAAATTGATACAAATAAGTAAATTGATGAATAAATTGATGAATTGATTGATTGATTGATTAATTAATTAATTGGGGGGAACCATAAGCTACATAGTCTAAAATAATAAAATAATTCACAATAAAGGAATATAAAAGAGTTGTTACAAGGGGGAAAAGGGACATAAAACTATTAAAGTAATTACTCCTGTTGATGTAGTAGAAAATAGTAATCATCTAGTTAATGGTATTGCAAGGTTATCTGGAAAGTGGAATAAACGTTGGCCTGACATTGAACAACCATGGCCAGTGGAAGGGACTCTTAACCCAGACGTCATCAACATAATGAAAGTGCTAGAATAATTTAGAAGAAGTAAGAGAACTGGAAGAACAACTCAAGAAGCTGAAAATACAGAAGAAAAAACTGCTGAGAAAAGGATCCCAAGAATTGGAGAAGAAGTATACATTGAGGCCAAGAAAAGAGAGCACAAGTAAGAAGATGATGCCAGTGATGTTTCGAGGACAGAACCTAGAATATAAGCCTTTGAAGAATACCGATATGTCAGATATACTTGAGAAGTTGCCTACTCTTCAAGATGGAGCATATCCTTGGATTTCAAAATTGGAAGAAAATATGGTGTGAACACAGTCTGCCATAGGAGACATTAAGAGACTTTTGGCTAATCTCCTTGGGATTCCAGATATGGAAGAAATTTTTCAGAGAGCTGGACTTAATAGATATGTGGGGACTGCGGCGAATGACCCTGAATTGTTGGCTGCAAGTAGAAATCGGCTGTGGAGAGCACTGAAAAATACGTTTCCAACAAATGTGCATCCTGACAACATTCTGATTTACCCACTAGGACAACAAGAAAATCCGAGAGCCTATGTGTCAAGAGTTCATCAAGTGTAGAGAAATATTACCGGAAATGATCCAGATGTGAGTCAAATTGAGCAGTCAATTTTGAGAGCTAAACTGCAGATGGGACTGCCCTCACCAGTAAGGAGCAAACTGGCAGAGGTGGTTGGACTTGGAAGCATGACAAAAGGCGTCTATACAGATCATATAGCCCATCAAGTGGATCTGTACAGGAAAAAGGAACACAACTAGAAAGAACAGGACCAAGAAACTCTCAGAAAACTCAATGAAATACAACTGGGGGAGAATAAGAAGGAGAAGAAACAAGCTTTGGTTATGAAGAATCAGTGTGCTCCAAATCAACAATCACTGCCACAGCTTCAACTGGACCAGTTCCAACCGCAATTGTACCAGCCACCAATAGCGGTACCAGTTGTTTCATATCCATAGACAGTTGCTGGACAGACACAGAATTGGAGAGGAAGAGGACGAGAAGGCTTAGGAAGAGGAGGAAGATTTAAGCCATACTTCCAACAATCTTCAGAAGTGTGTTATGATTGTGGACAGGTTGGTGACTTTGTCTGTGAGTGTAATGGGCCAGAAGAAAACACAAGAGGGAATTTCAGAGGAAGATACAGGGGCAAGTCAAGATCATCTGGAGGACAGGTGAACCCTTATAGGGGCCAGGAGGAAGGATTCTAGGGGTGCCGAAAAGATCCAAAAGGGGGGTGTCAGCTGGTAGCACCAGTTAGGGGAAAAAGATCCAACAATTGAGGTGAAAATAAACAACCGACCATTGGAAGTGATGGTGGATAGCGTAACTGCTTTTATCTGTGTTCAGCCTGAAGAGGTTATACATCTCACTATGTCCAATCAACTAATTAGGACAGGGATTTGAGGGAGTGAAACAGTTGATTCCTCTTACGGAACCAATTGAGCTCTGCTATGAAAATTAGAAAATTACAATACCCATACTGGTATCAGAACATACACCTATTGCATTGTTGGGAAGAGATGCATTGTGTAAGTTGAACTGTAAAATAAGATGTACACCAGACGGCTGTCTGGTAGAAGTGCCAAAGGAAAAGGTTTACCAATTGTTGATGATGACAGAGATGGATTTGTCTACAGTATTTGGATTGGAAATCTCAGTGAAGATTTTTTGAAGCAGGCTAAGATATGGAATAAATTTAAGGGGGAAATTATGCCAGATGCGAGGCTTCTGGAATATCCATTTCAACTCAGCTAAAATATTTCAAGAATGCTGCCCAATCGAACTCAGAGGAATGGTTGAGTAATCAACCAAAGAAAGTTCAACTCAGCTTATGTTGAATAATTTTAGGACCACAAGGAGCAGATATGAAGATAAACACAGATGATTATCTGGATAAAGAATTGGAGATTGAGAAGAGTGTGCCACATGTGACCTTGTTGGTTTCTGAAGGCTATGAGCAGAAGCAAATGGGAGAAATTATGACAGAAGCAGAGAAAGCTGTTTTTGTACTGATGAAAGAGAATTTGGGGGATTTGGAGGAGTGAAGATCAGCGATTTCTCAAAATAATGATTTTGGCTCAAGGACAAGGAGAGTCATAAACTGTACGGATGACATATTCATCTATTTGCAGTGTGAAGATGGATTAAGAATCTATGAAAGAAAAGATGTTGCAAAAAGTTCAAGAATGTTTGTGGTATCAAAGTAGTACCAATATTGGACTTGTGAAATCAGCCCAATTGAGGTGAAAGTTGAACTTCAACCAGGAGCCAGACCTCCTTGGAAGAATCAGTATCCATTGAAAGATGAAGCAATCCAAGGGATTGAACCACAAATTGAAGGACTTTCAAAAGCAGGTGTTTTGAAGACAATGAAAAAATCCTTAGAGTAGCAATCCATTGTTGTCTTTGGAGAAACCATGAGGGGTTGATAGTAGCGCCTCTAGACCTAATAGGTCTGATGATTTAAGAAGCTATGGGTTAGCTAATGTTGCAAGGGGGGAGGTTAGGAGAAAGATCACAAAGGAGTATGGTTTTTGGGAACCATATTTGCTTGAACAGATTGACTATGTCATAGGCAGGTGCACAATCTGTCTGAAAAATAATGTTTGCAGAGGTGTGACTGTTATTCTTGGTTACATTCCTACACCAAGAGGTGCATAAGATGTCAAACTAAGCTAAAAGATGCTCAATCGTTTGCCACGTTTTTGTGTAAAGAAGTCATAAGCAGGTGGGGACTTCCTGATCAAATATCCTCAAATTAGTGGGAAAGGAATTTGTGGATAAATCAGTGAAATGTTTTTTGAAAAAATTAGGAGAAAAAGTCAGACTAAAAAGTTATGAAAACTAGGGTTGAAGGAACTCTAGGACAGTCAGCTCAGCTTCAATGTTAGTACGAGAGAGAGAACAGTGGTGAAGGGAAATTTAGAGTTCAGTGGAGAAATAATTATGGAGAAGAAGTGTTGTTATCAGGACAAGAAATAGAAGCTGTTTCACCTAGTCAAAGGAAGTATGTTTTGTAAAACGATATGAAGTGGAAGAGGGTTATGAGTGATTGCTAACTTATTTTGCGTAATGTTAGAGGGGAAGATCAGGGAGAATACTATCATGGAGATACAGGATGAGTTCTTTGATTTTGATGGAAGACAAGAAGATATATCTGATCAATACTGCTCGTTAGGGAAGAGAGAAACTAAATGGAAGGCATATCGATTTGATTCTTCTGTTTTGCAAATTAAAGATGGATGGGCAGGTAGGAATCTTTGGTTCCAGCAGTTAACTCATTCTGTAAGATCAGTGAGGAATCTTGAGGGTCCATGTCTGTTGAGAATTCCAGCACCAGGAACATGGGGTTCAATCTTAGAGACGGTGGCTCAACCTCTATCAAGTACGTGTCAATCTTATGCTTTATCATGGATGTTGTATCAGCAACAATCATTAACAGATACAATAATGTTGTTGTGGAAGCATTTGTTTAGGCCTAGGTTTAAGTGTTCTTGGTTAAATGAATTACCCTATGTGAATTTGTTAGATCGGAAGGAAAATCAGTTAACAGCGCTTCATGAAGCATTGGAGGTGAAACCCATGAGGGCTAAAAGCTGTTTTTGTTAAAATAAAACGGAAAGAGGATATTTAGGGGAATATCAGATGGTGATGATTATATGATGACTTTGGGTAAGCATGAACATAAGGTTAGAAATATAATGTAACTTTTTATGTTCCAGTTAGTAAGAAGAGCAGGACTTTGATGGTGAAAGATCAGCTTTTGCATGGTAATGTGACTATTGGGAATTTTAGAGATATTTAGGGGGTTTGTGGTGAGAAAGAATATATTCTTACCCTATGGATGTGTCAGAACGCTGCGTGTGGATGTGGTGCAGGGAATCAAGCGCAGGAACCAGGGTGTTCGTCAACAGACTTTAGTATATCCAAAAACAGGAATGAGTCGCCAACCCAACCGGGTGGCACGAACAATTACGCACAAACACAACAGTGCGAAATACAAGAAAAAAGCGCACGCAGTGCGAACTCTCAAATACAAAGTTATGAGAGAGGAAACTCCTCAATGGCAACAGCTGACAATAATAATCACACATAACACCTGACCCAACACACGATAACTAAATAGGAAACAAAATCAAAGACTAACAAGGGACAGGTGTACAACCAGACAAAACCAAACAAACATGAAACATCGAACGGTGGTAGCTAGTACTCGGGGACGACGACCGCCGAAGCCTGCCCGAACAAGGAGAAGGAGCAGCCTCGGCCGAAACCGTGACAGTACCCCCCTTGACGCGCGGCTCCAGCCGTGCGCCGATCCCGGCCTCGGGGGACGACCAGGACGACGCGGAGCAGGGCGCGTAGGATGACCCCGATGGAACTCGGTCAGCAGGGACAGGTCTAATATGTCCCTCCTCGGCACCCAGCACCGCTCCTCCGGGCCGTACCCCTCCCACTCCACGAGATATTGGAGACCCCCCATCCGGCGTCTCGAATCAAGGATGGACCTCACAGTGTACGCCGGAGCCCCCTCGATGTCCAACGGGGGCGGAGGAATCTCCTCTATCTCATAATCCTGGAGTGGACCAGCTACCACCGGCCTGAGGAGAGACACATGAAACGAGGGGTTAATATTCCTGTACTCAATAGGCAGTTCTAACCTGTAACACACCTCGTTCAACCTCCTCAGGACTTTAAATGGCCCCACAAACCGCCGACCCAGCTTCCGGCAGGGCAGGCGGAGGGGCAGGTTTCTGGTCGAGAGCCAGGCTCGATCTCCAGGTGCGTACACAGGCCCCTCACTGCGGTGGAGATCGGCGCTCGTCTTATGCCGACGGATGACCCGCTGCAGGTGAACGTGGGCAGCGTTCCACGTCTCCTCCGAGCGCCGCACCCACTCATCCACCGCAGGGGCCTCGATCTGGCTCTCGTGCCAAGGTGCCAGAACCGGCTGGTACCCTAACACACACTGGAAAGGGGTTAGTTGGGTGGAGGAGTGGCGGAGAGAGTTCTGCGCCATCTCGGCCCACGGAACGTATCTCGCCCACTCCTCCGGCCGGTCCTGGCAATAAGACCTCAGAAACCTCCCCACATCCTGGTTGACACGTTCAACCTGCCCATTACTCTCCGGGTGGTAACCCGAGGTAAGGCTCACCGAAACCCCCAACCGTTCCATAAACGCTCTCCACACTCTGGAGGTGAACTGGGGGCCTCGATCAGACACTATATCCTCGGGTACCCCGTAATGCCGGAAGACATGGGTAAACAGAGCCTCAGCGGTCTGTAGGGCAGTAGGTAGACCCGGCATGGGTAGGAGACGACAGGCCTTCGAGAACCGATCCACAACGACCAGGATGGTAGTATTCCCCTGTGAGAGGGGAAGGTCTGTAACAAAATCCACCGAGAGGTGGGACCAGGGTCGTTAGGAACGGGCAGGGGTTGTAGCTTACCCCTGGGCAAATGTCTGGGCGCCTTACACTGGGCACACACCGAACAGGAGGAGACATAAATCCTCACATCCCTGGCTAACGTTGGCCACCAGTACTTAGTGCTAAGGCAGTGAACTGTCCGGCCGATACCTGGATGTCCAGAGGAGGGGGACGTATGAGCCCAATAAATGAGGCGATCGCGCACCTCGAGCGGAACATACGTCCGACCCACAGGACACTGGGGAGGACTTGGGTCGGTGCGTAACGCCCGCTCGATCTCGGCATCGACCTCCCATACCACCGGTGCAACCAGACAAGACTTCGGTAGTATGGGAGTGGGCTCAACGGACCTCTCCTCCGTGTCATATCGCCGAGACAGGGCATCTGCCTTCCCGTTCTGGGACCCAGGGATGTAAGTGATTTTAAACACAAACCGGGCTAGAAACATAGTCCAGCGGGCCTGGCGAGGATTCAGTCTCCTAGCTGCCCGGATGTATTCCAGGTTACGGTGGTCAGTTAGAATGAGGAAAGGGTGTTGAGCCCCCTCAAGCCAATGCCTCCACACCTTTAGGGCCTGTACCACGGCTAACAGCTCCCTGTCCCCTACGTCATAATTCCGCTCCGCCGGACTGAGCTTCTTAGAATAAAAAGCACAGGGGCGGAGTTTAGGTGGTGTGCCAGACCGTTGTGAGAGAACGGCCCCAATACCAGCCTCGGGACGCGTCAACCTCTACCTGGAACGGTAAAGCGGGATCCGGATGCGCCAACACCGGCGCTGAGGTAAACAGGTCCTTCAGTCTCCCAAAAGCCCTGTCCGCCTCAGCTGACCACTGCAAGCGCACCGGACCCCCCTTCAACAGAGACGTAATGGGAGCTGCCACCTGTCCAAAACCCCGGATAAACCTCCGGTAATAATTGCAAAGCCCAAGAACTGTTGCACCTCTTTCACAGTGGTTGGGGTTTGCCAATTACGCACAGCTGACACCCGGTCAACCTCCATCTTCACCCCTGACGCAGACAATTGATAACCCAAAAAGGAGACCGACTTCTGAAAGAACAGACATTTCTCTGCCTTGACATATAGGTCATGCTCCAACAGCCTCCTCAACATTCGGCGCACCAGGGCTACATGCTCAGCTCGGGTAGAACTGTACACCAGAATATCGTCTATGTACACGACTACTCCCTGCCCCTGCATGTCCCGGAAAATCTAATCTACAAAGGATTGGAAGACTGAGGGAGCATTCATTAACCCATATGGCATGACGAGATACTCGTAATGACCGAAGGTCGTGCTAAATGCTGTCTTCCATTCATCGCCCTCTCTAATGCGCACCAAGTTATATGCGCTCCTAAGATCCAATTTTGTGAAGAACTGAGCACCGTGTAATGACTCCGTCATAGTCGCAATCAGAGGAAGTGGATAGCTGTACTTCACTGTAATCTGATTGAGACCGCGGTAATCAATACACGGGCGCAGACCTCCATCTTTTTCTTCACAAAAAAGAAGCTTGAGGAAGCGGGTGAAGTGGAGGCCCGTATGTATCCCTGTCTCAGAGACTCGGCGATGTAAGTTTCCATTGCCTTCCTCTCCTCTTGGGACAAGGGATACACATGGCTCCGCTGGGAGGGCTGCTCCTGACTGGAGATCTATCGCACAATCCCCCTGTCTATGAGGCGGCAGCTGCGCCGCCCCTAGTCTTACTGAACACCAGTTTCAAATCCTCATACTCAGGGGGAATCTGCAGTGCTGGCATTAGATTCGGACTCTCCACCGAGGTCGCCCTATGGAAACACCCAGACACAGCCCCACACACTGAGCAGACCACCCTGTAAGAGCTTTCTCGCCACGAAATAGTAGGGTCATGGGTAACTAACCAGGGAAGCCCCAGTACCACCGGATACGCAGGAGAGTCAATCAGATAGAGCTGAATCGTCTCCTCATGACCCCCCTGCGTCACCATCTTAAGAGGCGCTGTGACCTCCCTAATCAACCCAGATCCTAACGGACGGCTATCTAGGGCATGTACAGGGAAAGGCTTATCAACGGGACGGAGGGGAATCCCTAACTTTACACAGAACTGGCGATCTACAAAATTCCCAGCTGCGCCTGAATCTACCAGCGCCTTATGCTGGGAACGAGGTGCAACCTGTGGAAAACAAACAGGCAAGGTTAGGTGAACGACAGAAAGCTCTGGGTAAGTAGGGCGCCTACTCACCTGGGAGGACTCCCCAATGCCTGGCCTGACCTCACCTCCACCAGGAGACCCTCCCAACACCTAGCCGCGGTGTGCCCTCCACGGCCACAGTTGGTGCAGGGAACGGCCCCCTCGGGTTCCTACTCCTCCGTTCCCTAGCGCCAGCACCTCCGAGCTCCTAGGGCTCGGCTCGGAGGTGCTGGAAGGTGGAATGGGCAACCCCCACCCGGGACGCCCACGGGTAGCGAGCAGGGTGTCCAGCCGAATGGCCATGTCGACCAGCTGGTCAAACGACAACGTGGTATCCCTGCACGCCAACTCTCTCTGGACGTCCTCCCGGAGGCTGCAGCGGAAGTGGTCTATGAGGGCCCGCTCATTCCACCCTGCATCAGCCGCTAGAGTCCGGAACTCCAACGCAAAGCCTGTGCGCTCCTCATCCCCTGTCGGAGGTGAACAGACGCTCCCCCCGCCGCCTTCCCCTCCGGTGGATGGTCAAACACGGCACGGAAGCGGCGGGAGAACTCCGCATAGGTAACAGTAGCGGCGTCTATTCTCCTCCATTCGGCGTTGGCCCACTCCAACGCCTTGCCGGTGAGACAGGAGATGAGGGCGGAGACGCTCTCGTGTCCCGAGGGAGCCGGGTGTACGGTGGCAAGGTAGAGCTCCACTTGCAGCAAGAACCCTTGACACCCGGCAGCGGAGCCGTCGTACGCCCTCGGGAGGGAGAGCCGAATCCCGCTGGGTTCCGGAAGGGGGACAGGAGGACTGACCGATGGGGATGGTCCGGTAGGTGGGGGCGTGGTACCCCGCTGGTCTCCCATCGGTGGAGAGTGTTCATCACCTGATCCAGGGCGTGACCGATCTGGTTGATCCTGTCCTCCTGCCCACGAAGACGGTCTTCCATAATGTCCGTTGGCGCGGCTGCTCCTGCTGATTCCATAGTGTGATGTGTGATTCTGTCAGAACGCTGCGTGTGGATGTGGTGCAGGGAATCAAGCGCAGGAACCAGGGTGTTCGTCAACAGACTTTAGTATATCCAAAAACAGGAATGAGTCGCCAACCCAACCGGGTGGCACGAACAATTACGCACAAACACAACAGTGCGAAATACAAGAAAAAAGCGCACGCAGTGCGAACTCTCAAATACAAAGTTATGAGAGAGGAAACTCCTCAATGGCAACAGCTGACAATAATAATCACACATAACACCTGACCCAACACACGATAACTAAATAGGAAACAAAATCAAAGACTAACAAGGGACAGGTGTACAACCAGACAAAACCAAACAAACATGAAACATCGAACGGTGGTAGCTAGTACTCCGGGGACGACGACCGCCGAAGCCTGCCCGAACAAGGAGAAGGAGCAGCCTCGGCCGAAACCGTGACAGGATGGAAAGGATGTTGTTACATGTTGATGTTGAAGCTTCCATATGAGGTTTTTACAATTAAAAGAGGGGAAGCACCGGAAACAGATAAATCTGATTCTGAAAGAGAGAAATTTCATAGTCTGGAAGCCTACCATTGGAGGATAAGTCTAGGAGAGAAGTGGGGACTTTGACTTTTTCCATGGTATGGTGTAACATTTTTGGCAGATCACATTGATAATATTACCTATACTTTGAAGGGTTTTGCAAATGAAATGATAAGAGGGTTTAACCTTCTGTCAAGACTCAAAGGAGTATTGATGGATAGATATCAATTTTGAATATCCGATAATTTTTCACGTTTTTAAATATTATTGTGATTTTAGTATTTTGTTATGAATCAAAGGGGGGAAATGGAATGTGATTCATTTTATATATCATTTTATATATCATTTTTTGTTGATATTGATGTTTTAATTTGAATGTGTTGTTTTGCAAAAGATACTGTTTGGTCTTTTCTTTTCTTCCAGAAGCATATGGGGGAATGTGTAGAGGGGACAATATGAATGGACAATATGAATGGACTGGAGGAAGTGGAACAAGGAAGGTGTGGAAATGTTCAGATTCCATCATCGACGTTGCATTGAAAGTCGACACTGCTGAGGAGATGAAGTGTAGTGGACTACATTCCAGTGTCTGCAATGATATATAGACATATTTGCATGTGTAATCCATAATTTGTGTCATATTCTTTCTGTATTAATTTTTGAAGAATTATATTTGCTGTAGTTGGGTACATGTGGGGATCTCAAATGTTTTTGTTTATTTTGTGGATGCTTAGGGATATTGGGTCTAGGCAGGGACAGAGAGAATCCACAGGAGGGTCCGATGGGTCGACCAGCCTGAATGTGGACAAATTTGATTGTATTTTGTTTGCTGAGGCTTTCATGTGTATTTAATTGCATCATAGTTTAAAATGCATTGATAAAGATTTATGAATTGATCTGGAGTACTTAAGTGGTTGCCTGGGGCAGAGGGGCCGTGAGAGAATTTTACTGTCTTGATTGATTGATGGATATTTGGAAAGAAAGCTGCCAGACAGGTTTTTCGCTCTCACACTCCATAAAGATGTGTTCATATTTCATAGAAATTTATTTACACTCCATAAAGATTTGTTCATATTTCATAGAAATGTATTTACACTCCATAAAGATTTGTTCATATTTCATAGACATTTATTTACACTCCATAGAAAAATGTGTTTATTCTCCATAAAATTTGGTTTATTGTTAAAGTTACTCAATAAGAGAAAAATTGTTATTTGTCATAATCCTATTCTTTTTGTTTTTGAGACTTAGTTAGTCTCGAAGTGGGGAAATATGTAGTGTCTGAACAATTTATGACTTTGCTGACGTCTGTAAATGGTGTCTTAGAGGATGTTGACTCAGCTTGAGAAAGCATCTGGAGAGCATTTGTATAGGGGCAACCTAAAACAGAGGAAGTCTGTTAGGTGGAGTCCTGGGATTGGTCTGTAGGGGAAAACACCCATATCAGGTTACATAGGATATATATACTATGGTTTGGGACAAAGGAGGGGAGAATAACATATTAGAGATTGGGTCCGGTTATTCTCCAGGTGTCTGCAGAGGTCTGTAAATTGACAGTGAAATATTTTGATATAATAAACCTTTATAATCAAAGTACAGTGTCAGCGGATTCCTTCTTCTCACAGCATCTCAGCATCGTTTTCTCGACACTAAACTGTCAAGAGGAGTGTGTTTCGGGTCGTTGTCATGCTGGAAGACCCAGCCACGACCCATCTTCAATGCTCTTACTGAGGGAAGGAGGTTGTTGGCCAAGATCTCGCGATACATGGCCCCATCCATCCTCCCCTCAATACGGTGCAGTCGTCCTGTCCCCTTTGCAGAAAAGCATCCCCAAAGAATGATGTTTCCACCTCCATGCTTCACGGTTGGGATGGTGTTCTTGGGGTCGTACTCATCCTTCTTCTTCCTCCAAACACAGCGAGTGGAGTTTAGACCAAAAAGCTCTATTTTTGTCTCATCAGACCACATGACCTTCTCCCATTCCTCCACTGGATCATCCAGATGGTCATTGGCAAACTTCAGACGGGCCTGGACATGTGCTGGCTTGAGCAGGGGGACCTTGCGTGCGCTGCAGGATTTTAATCCATGACGGCGTAGTGTGTTACTAATGGTTTTCTTTGAGACTGTGGTCCCAGCTCTCTTCAGGTCATTGACCAGGTCCTGCCGTGTAGTTCTGGGCTGATCCCTCACCTTCCTCATGATCATTGGTGCCCCACGAGGTGAGATCTTGCATGGAGCCCCAGACCGAGGGTGATTGACCGTCATCTTGAACTTCTTCCATTTTCTAATAATTGCGCCAACAGTTGTTGCCTTCTCACCAAGCTGCTTGCCTATTGTCCTGTAGCCCATCCCAGCCTTGTGCAGGTCTACAATTTTATCCCTGATGTCCTTATACAGCTCTCTGGTCTTGGCCATTGTGGAGAGGTTGGAGTCTGTTTGATTGAGTGTGTGGACAGGTGTCTTTTATACAGGTAACGAGTTCAAACAGGTGCAGTTAATACAGGTAATGAGTGGAGAACAGGAGGGCTTCTTAAAGAAAAACTAACAGGTCTGTGAGAGCCGGAATTCTTACTGGTTGGTAGGTGATCAAATACTTATGTCATGCAATAAAATGCAAATTAATTACTTAAAAATCATACAATGTGATTTTCTGGATTTTTGTTTTAGATTCCGTCTCTCACAGTTGAAGTGTACCTATGATAAAAAATTACAGACCTCTACATGCTTTGTAAGTAGGAAAACCTGCAAAATCGGCAGTGTATCAAATACTTGTTCTCCTCACTGTATGTGTGTACGTATGTGTATGTATATATATGTATATATATATATATATATATATATATATCTGCGAGAAAAAATAAACATATGGGGGATTGGAAGTGATGCAGACATTTACATTGATGGAAGTTACAATCTATCTACAATATTAAAGCTAATCTACCCCCTAATTTTTATTTATTTTTAAATAAAGAAAAATAAAGAACGGAAAAGTGGTGCGTGCATATGTATTCACCCCCTTTTTTGCTATGAAGCCCCTAAATATGATCTGGTGCAACCAATTACCTTCAAAAGTCACATAATTAGTTAAATAAAGTCCACCTGTGTGCAATCTAAGTGTCACATGATCTGTCACATGATCTCAGTATATATACACCTTTTCTGAAAGGCCCCAGAGCTGCAACACCACTAAGCAAGGGGCACCACCAAGCAAGCGGCACCATGAAGACCAAGGAGCTCTCCAAACAGGTCAGGGACAAAGTTGTGGAGAAGTACAGATCAGGGTTGGGTTATAAATATAGATCAGAAACTTTGAACATCCCACGGAGCACCATTATATCCATTATTAAAAAATTGAAAGAATATGGCACCACAACAAACCTGCCAAGAGAGGGCCGCCCACCAAAACTCACAGACCAGGCAAGGAGGGCATTAATCAGAGAGGCAACAAAGATAACCCTGAAGGAGCTGCAAAGCGGAGTATTACATTTTAGTAATTTAGCAGACGCTCTTATCCAGAGCAACTTACAGTTAGTGAGTGCATACATTTTTTCATACTGGCCCCCCATGGAAATCGAACCCACAACCCTGGCATTGCAAGCGCCATGCTCTACCAACTGAGCTACGCAGGTGTATCTATCCATAGGACCACTTTAAGCCGTACACTCCACAGAGCTGGGCTTTACGGAAGAGTGGCCAGAAAAAAGCCATTGCTTAAAGAAAGAAATAAGCAAACACGTTTGGTGTTCGCCAATAGGCATGTGGGAGACTCCCCAAACATATGGAAGAAGGTACTCTGGTCAGATGAGACTAAAATTGAGCTTTTTGACCATCAATGAAAACGCTATGTCTGGCACAAACCCAACACCTCTCATCACCCCGAGAACACCATCCCCACAGTGAAGCATGGTGGTGGCAGCATCATGCTGTGGGGATGTTTTTCATCGGCAGGGACTGGGAAACTGGTCAGAGTTGAAGGAATGATGGATGGCGCTAAATATAGGGAAATTCTTGAGGGAAACCTGTTTCAGTCTTCCAGAGATTTGAGACTGGGACGGAGGTTCACCTTCCAGCAGGACAATGACCCTAAGCATACTGCTAAAGCAACACTTGAGTGGTTTAACGGAAACATGTCTTGGAATGGCCTAGTCAAAACCCAGACCTCAATCCAACTGAGAATCTGTGGTATTACTTAAAGATTGCTGTACACCAGCAGAACCCATCCAACTTGAAGGAGCTGGAGCAGTTTTGCCTTGAAGAATGGTCAAAAATCCCAGTGGCTAGATGTGCCAAGCTTATAGAGACATACCCCAAGAGACTTGCAGCTGTAATTGCTGCAAAAGGTGGCTCTTCAAAGTATTGACTTTGGGGGGGGGGGTGAATAGTTATGCACGCTCAAGTTCTGTTTTCTTTTGTCTTATTTCTTGTTTGTTTCACACATTTTTTTATTTTGCATCTTCAAAGTGGTAGTCATGTTGTGTAAATCAAATGATACAAAACCAAAAAATTCCATTTTAATTCCAGGTTGTAAAGCAACAAAATAGGAAAAATGCCAAGGGGGTGAATACTTTCACAAGCCACTGTACTTCCTTGCCAATTGTCAACATTTGCCAGTATGCTTAGAAGTGTGTCGGATTAATCAGAAAGGCCATTGGCTGGTTGTGATATTGTTTTCCAATATCCCTCTGTACTTTTCAGTTGATGGAAGACATGTTTCAGTAAATTGTATATTTTGATTAGAATCGCTGTCATAATCATTGGCCTGTACAGAGAAATAAGTCAAAACCACAAGTCCAAATCCCCATCTCCTTCCATGTCTTTGGAAAGGGCCGATTTAGCAAGCTAGCTACTGCATGACATCAACACAATCAGACCAGAAACATCCATGTTTTTCTGAAAATGACGTTTCGCTTAGGATGTGATTTGATTGGTGTGAAGTCAAATCCAAACTGGCCTCCCTTGGGGGGCATTTAGCTACACCAGGACAACCCACAGTTGAGCTCAGCTCAACGCTGATTGGCCAATTATTTTGTACTTTTTTCATCAAAGGAGGCCAAATGCTTGTTGGCGTCAATCAATCAAATGCTACGGCAGCAACATGTCATGCTCTTTTGGTTCAGGCAGCATCAGATACATGGGCTACACATACTGTGTCACGTTCGTTGAAAACAGGATTGGACCAAGGTGCAGCGTGGTATGCGTACATGTTCGTTTATTGAATAAACGCCGAACAAACAACAAAAGCAACGTAACATGAAGTTCTAAAGGCTAACATCAAACAAGCCAAACACACAGAAACAAGATCCCACAAAACAGGTAGGCAACATGGCTACCTAAGTTTGATCCCCAATCAGAGACAACGATAGACAGCTGCCTCTGATTGGGAACCACACCCGGCCAACATAGATCTACAATATCTAGATCATACACATAGAAAATCACACCCTGACCAAACCAACTAAAGAAAACCGGGCTCTCAAGGCCAGGGCGTGACATACTGAGACAGAGGGGCCCTGTTTCCCAAAGGTGCGTACTCCGGCCGCACCAACCTGACTCATTAGGGGAGGGTCCGGGTGGGCATTCAGCCTCGGTGGCGGCTCCGGCTCCGGGCGTGACGTCCTCTCCCTTTCTGCCTCCCCGTTGCACCCCTGGTCTGGTCTGGACTTCGGCGCGATGCTTCCCCTCTCAGTCCTCCCACGATGCACAAAGCCCTGTCTGGACCCTGGTGTGGGAGGCCCCGACCCTGGAGAGGGGCTGACGTCTGGTTCTGGACTGGAGCCGCTGACCGGAGCTGAACTGGACCCCGGTGGAGCAGACTGCTCTGGCTCTGGACTGGAGCAGCTGACCAGAGCTGGCTGGGCACCGGTGGAGTGGACTGCTCTGGCACAGGAGTGGAGCCGCTGACCGGAGCTGAACTGGACCTCGGTGGAGCGGACTGCTCTGGCTCTGGACTGGAGCAGCTGACCGGAGCTGGACTTGGCACCGGTAGAGCGGACTGCTCTGGCACTGGAGTGGAGCAGCTGACCGGAGCTGGACTGGGCACCGGTGGAGCGGACTGCTCTGGCACTGGAGTGGAGCAGCTGACCGGAGCTGGACTAGGCACCGGTGGAGCGGACTGCTCTGGCACTGGAGTGGGCACCGGTGGAGCGGACTGCTCTGGCACCAGCCGTACCGGGCTGGGGACACGCACCACTGGTCTGGTGCGAGGAACAGGCATGGGCCGCACCGGGCTGGGAACACGCACCACTGGTCTGGTGCGATGAGCAGACACGGGCCGCGCCGGGCTGGGAACACGCACCACTGGTCTGGTGCGAGGAGCAGGCACGGGCCGTGCCGGACTGGAGACACGCACCACTGGTTTGGTGCGGGAAGCAGGCACGAGCCGTGCCGGACTGGAGACACGCACCACTGGTTTGGTGCGAGGAGCAGGTACGGGGCGTACCGGGCTGGAGACACGCACCACTGGTTTGGTGCGAGGAGCAGGTATGGGGCGTACCGGGCTGGCGACACGCACCACTGGTTTGGTGCGAGGAGCAGACACAGGCTTTACCGGTCTATGAAGGCGCACTGGCGGCATAGTGCGTAAAGCCAGCGCATAGCCCGGTGCCTGCACGGTCACACCTTGCTCGGATGATTCTTCCGGTGAGATTCAGCCACTTGTGAATTGACGGAAAATTATGAAAACAAAGAGACCAAAGACAAATTATTATAATATAGTTGTTTCATAGTTGGTTTTTATATTTTAACCTGCGTGTCATGATCATATCTTGTGTGGATGGACAAAATTAACATGCGTGCGATAGCGCACGTGGGCACACGCACGTGCGTGGCCGGTGTAGTCAGCATGTTAGGCAAGTCTACTCATCATACAACAGTGGTTTTGGGAACCTTTAGCAGCACAGAGCTGTTAAAAACAGCACAAATCATATCACATGTTATAGTTATAGCACTACTGATATACCAGGATCAGAATAGGAAAGGAGGAGCTGGACACAGCAAGTGAACAAAACAGATAGGGGGGTCATGGCTCCCCGCAGCACCACGGACACCAGCCAACAGTGCTGTCTGACAGGGACCGGAAGTAGGAAGTGGAACAGGAAGTCAACAGAGGGTCATGGTGAGTGTCTATATCACAGTAGGTCAAAGGTCAGGATTAGGGTTCAGGAGGACAAAAGGAAAGACAGAGAGATGACAGAGACTTACTAGAGGGAGAAAGGGTTATTGAAAGAGAGATATAAAGAGATATTGAGTAGAGAGAGAGATGTTGAAAGAGAGGGAAGTTGGAGGTTGACAGTGACAGTGACACTATCTAGCCCAGCCATTTTCCAACAACAGATGCAATTCTTACCACCAACCCACCAACTCTGACCTCCAACCCAATCATAAATGAAAAACAAAAAGCTTAGGTGCTGCTAGCGCATCATTTCTGCTAATATTTTCATTGTTTCTGTTCTTGCATGGACATCTAGTGACAAACAACAATGTGAGAAGGGATATGGATTCTTTGCCTATTCTCAGATTGAGAAGACAAGATGTTGTTTTACTGTTTAAAGTTTTTTTCATAAACTTTATTTGCTATAGTCAAACGTTCGATGGCCTACTTTTCCAACAGTTTATATAGAGTTTCCAAAAGCTAGACTTTCAGGTTTTAGGCCTGATGGGAGTAACTGAAGCTGAACCATATTTAAAGGTATTCTGATTCCCATGTAAAATAGCCTTTTGAGTGACTAAAATATCACCCATAATATTTGGGGGTAGAAATCAATTTACGGCACTGACGTATGTGTTGACATGACAGCTGCGTCAGAGTTTTGAACGACCCTTCCCCCCTTTTGTTCCATGCTGGCTGAAGACCTAGCTAGCCAGTAACTAGCTAACACCAGACACAGATGAAAGGGGAAACATGTAAGTATCTTTGCCATAGATGAATAGGGTAAACTTTTAATTATATTTGCTGACACCCTACAGTCAAATTTTGGCACCAGTAGAGTAGTTATCTAGCTATATAAACCACGCCCCTCCGCAAACACGCCTTCTCCGATGTTGATTACAAGGCGGTACTTATTTAAATTAGGTAAGAGAATATCATGTTACCATTGGTGTATTAATAAAATGAGAGTTAGGGTGATTTCACCCTATCCCCTTAATAATCACAACTCCTGTCTTCCAAGTGTTTGACATGGGAGAGGGGACCAGTAACTTTATGATCAATCTTTATCAATGTAGAAACAACAGTAATTTTTCAAACTTAGGTCATCATACTTTCACCTGTTTTCATCCAAATATCATCCAATTTCATGAAAAACATGATTTTGACAGTTCATGACCTTTAAAATGAAGACACTTCTCTCCTCCTGAGTTTTCCAGGAGCCAATTTGTGTGCGTGAGGGCTAGACTGGAACGAGTTAAGTTGGAGACTGGCAGACTCATTCATTGTCTCAACTGTCTCAGTCCACTAACCAGACCCTCCGTTCCCCTGTCTAATACCATGTCTCAAGTCTCTCCTCTCCTCTCCTCTCAACCCTGCATTCTAATACCCGATTTCTCTTTAATCTCCCTCAACCCCTGTCCCCCTGTCCATTCCTCTCCTATCA
This sequence comes from Coregonus clupeaformis, assembly GCF_020615455.1. Taxonomy (NCBI): domain Eukaryota; kingdom Metazoa; phylum Chordata; class Actinopteri; order Salmoniformes; family Salmonidae; genus Coregonus; species Coregonus clupeaformis. The sequence goes on along the minus strand of NC_059208.1, from coordinate 11,500,133 downwards.
ACCCTGCATTCTAATACCCTATTTCTCTTTAATCTCCCTCAACCCCTGTCCCCCTATCCATTCCTCTCCTCTCAACCCTGCATTCTAATACCCTATTTCTCTTTAATCTCCCTCAACCCCTGTCCCCCTGCCCATTCCTCTCCTCTCAACCCTGCATTCTAATACCCGATTTCTCTTTAATCTCCCTCAACCCCTGTCCCCCTGTCCATTCCTCTCCTCTCAACCCTGCATTCTAATACCCGATTTCTCTTTAATCTCCCTCAACCCCTGTCCCCCTGTCCATTCCTCTCCTCTCAACCCTGCATTCTAATACCCGATTTCTCTTTAATCTCCCTCAACCCCTGTCCCCCTATCCATTCCTCTCCTCTCAACCCTGCATTCTAATACCCTATTTCTCTTTAATCTCCCTCAACCCCTGTCCCCCTATCCATTCATCTCCTCTCAACCCTGCATTCTAATACCCTATTTCTCTTTAATCTCCCTCAACCCCTGTCCCCCTGTCTATTCCTCTCCTCTCAACCCTGCATTCTAATACCCGATTTCTCTTTAATCTCCCTCAACCCCTGTCCCACTGTCCATTCCTCTCCTCTCAACCCTGCATTCTAATACCCTATTTCTCTTTAATCTCCCTCAACCCCTGTCCCCCTATCCATTCCTCTCCTCTCAACCCTGCATTCTAATACCCGATTTCTCTTTAATCTCCCTCAACCCCTGTCCCCCTGTCCATTCCTCTCCTCTCAACCCTGCATTCTAATACCCTAATCATCTCTCTAGTCCCCCTACCTTATCTCCCCATCTCCTCTCAACCACCCGCTGCCCCGCATCCCGTCTCCCTGTTTCTTCTCAACCCTGCATTCTAATGACCCCTGTCCCATACACTGAATCATACCTTTCTCCCTTCTTTCTCATTCTTTCTCTCTCCCGCTCGCTCTCACACTCAATGCCTCTGACTTTCTCTTTCCTTTTCTTTCTTTCTGTAGCGCTTTGTCTTTTCCCTCCCCTTTTATCTCCATCTCATCTCTCTCTCTTTCTCTCTCTTCATATCTCTAGCTCTCTCCTACTTTTCCCTTCCTTCTCTCTCCATCTCTTCTCCTCTGTGTAGTAGGCTCCAGAGCCAGCCATCCAGCCAGGTCAGTGCGAGGGAGGGTTGTATTGTTTCGATGGTACCAGGTGTGTGGAGCTCTAGTCCAATCTGCCTTCTACTAATACCTGCTCTCTCCTGAGAGATTCAATCAGGCCCAGACACAACCAACTCCTCAGCTGGAAGGGCTGCTGTGTGTGTGTGCATGCATGGGTGTGTATGACAGACTGTGAGAGCCTCTGTTACTAAGCAGAACATAACCTGTTATAAACATTCTCTCTCTCTCTCTCTCTCTCTCTCTCTCTCTCTCTCTCTCTCTCTCTCTCTCTCTCTCTCTCTCTCTCTCTCTCTCTCTCTCTCTCTCTCTCTCTCTCTCTCTCTCTCTCTCTCTCTCTCTCTCTCTCTCTCTCTCTCTCTCTCTCTCTCTCTCTCTCTCTCTCTCTCTCTCTCTCTAGTGTCCCCACCCCTATCTTTCCTTCTATCCCTACCCACTCTCTCTCTGTGTATGAGGACAGACTATAGTTGCAGACAGTGTTATTTAGCTCATTGTGTTCCATCAGTATCGTTGAGAGTTCCTCCTGGCTCCAGTCTGGCTCACAGCAAAGAGCCATTTTTCTCCTTCTTATAGTCTGAGGCATTTACCATCATCATAGAACACCTGAGTGGTGTTCTATACCTGACCTACCTGTCATACAATGCCTTCAGATAGTATTCACACCCCTTGACTTTTTCCACATTTTGTTGTGTTACAGACATTGAATATCCCTTTGAGCATGGTGAAGTTATTAATTACACTTTGGATGGTGTATCAATACATGCAGTCACTACAAAGATACAGGCGTCCTTCCTAACTTATTTGCAGGAGAGGAAGGAAACCGCTCAGGGATTTCATCATGAGGCCAATGGTGACTTTAAAAGAGTTCCATAGTTTAATGGCTGTGATAGGAGAAAACTGAGGATGGATCAACAACATTGTGACAGAGTGAAAAGAAAGAAGCCTGTACAGAATATAAATATTCCAAAACATGCATCCTGTTTGCAACAAGGCACTAAAGTAATACTTCAAAAAATGTGTTATGTTTGGGGAAAATCCAATACAACACATTACTGAGTACCACTCTCCATATTTTCAAGCACAGTGGTGGTTGCATCATGTTATGGGTATGCTTGTAATCATTAAGGACTATGGAGTTTTTCAGGATAAATAAGAAACGGAATGGAGCTAAGCACAGGCAAAATCCTAGAGGAAAACCTGGTTTAGTCTGCTTTCCACCAGACACTGGGAGATGAATTCACCTCTCAGCAGGACAATAACCTAAAACACAAAGCCAAATCTACACTGGAGTTGCTTACCAAAAGACAGTGAATGTTCCTGAGTGGCTGAGTTACATTTTTGACTTAAATCTGCTTGAAAATCTATGGCAAGACTTTAAAATGGTTGTCTAGCGATGATCAACAACCAATTTGACAGAGCTTGAAGAATTTTGAAAATAATAATGGGCAAATATTGTACAATTCAGGTGTGCAACGCTGTTAGAGACTTACCCAGAAAGACTCACAGCTGTAATTGCTGCCAAAGCTGATGTAAATACACTTATGTATACTTATGTAAATTAGATATTTCACTATTTCATTTTCAATAAATGTGCAAAAATGTATAAAAACATGTTTTCACTTTGTCATAATGGGGTTTTGTGTGTAGATTTGTGAGAGAAAAAAACATTAATTTTATCCATTTTGAATTCAGGCTGTAACACAACAAAATGTGGTATGAATACTTTCTGAAGGCACTGTATAATAACACTTGTGTTACCTCCTCAAGCTGCCTGCTAAGAATGTGGAATAACCACTGGAGTAATGATACTAGATTACTGTCTGTTTAAGAAGGAAACAGGAAGAGAGAGAGGTAGAGAGGGGTAAAGAGATGGAGAGAGAGAGAGAGAGAGAGAGAGAGAGAGAGAGAGAGAGAGAGAGAGAGAGAGAGAGAGAGCGAGAGGGAGAGGGAGAAAGGTTGTTTAATAATGCAGTATGATTATGCTCTCACAGATGGAGAGATGGATAAAAATAGCTCCACCACGATGATGGTAGAGTGAGGGAGAGAGAGAGAGAAGCTAGGAGAAGGAGAGGGAGATTGGAGGGAGGAGAGGAACAGATGGGGAAGGTGGAGAAGGAGAGGGGGAGTGAGGGTGAGAGAGAGAGGGAGGGAGGAGAGGAACAGAAGGGGAAGGTGGAGAAGGAGAGGGGGAGTGAGGGTGAGAGAGAGGGAGGGAGGAGAGGAACAAAAGGGGAAGAGGGACAGAGAGAAGGTGGAGAAGGAGAGGGGGAGTGAGGGTGAGAGAGAGGGAGGGAAGGAGAGGAACAGAATGGGAAGGAGGGACAGAGAGAAGGTGGAGAAGGAGAGGGGGAGTGAGGGTGAGAGAGAGGGAGGGAGGAGAGGAACAGAAGGGGAAGGTGGAGAAGGAGAGGGGGAGTGAGGGTGAGAGAGAGGGAGGGAGGAGAGGAACAGAAGGGGAAGGTGGAGAAGGAGAGGGGGAGTGAGGGTGAGAGAGAGGGAGGGAGGAGAGGAACAGAAGGGGAAGGTGGAGAAGGAGAGGGGGAGTGAGGGTGAGAGAGAGGGAGGGAGGAGAGGAACAGAAGGGGAAGGTGGAGAAGGAGAGGGGGAGGGGGAGTGAGGGTGAGAGAGAGGGAGGGAGGAGAGGAACAGAAGGGGAAGGTGGGGAAGGAGAGGGGGAGTGAGGGTGAGAGAGAGGGAGGGAGGAGAGGAACAGAAGGGAAGGTGGAGAAGGAGAAGGGGAGGGGGAGTGAGGGTGAGAGAGAGGGAGGGAGGAGAGGAATAAAAGGGGAAGAGGGACAGAGAGAAGGTGGAGAAGGAGAGGGGGAGTGAGGGTGAGAGAGAGGGAGGGAGGAGAGGAACAGAATGGGAAGGAGGGACAGAGAGAAGGTGGAGAAGGAGAGGGGGAGTGAGGGTGAGAGAGAGGGAGGGAGGAGAGGAACAGAATGGGAAGGAGGGACAGAGAGAAGGTGGAGAAGGAGAGGGGGAGTGAGGGTGGGGGCAGAGGGATATAAATAGAATTTGCGAAATAAGGTGAGACAGAGACGTGGAAGGGACTGGGAGAGAGCGAGATAAAAGGGAAAGGAAATTGGAATGAGAGAGGGAAGGAAGGAGGGAGGGTAAGGAGAGTAACATGAATAGGCCTATAAATAGAAAGGTAATGTATCAGTCTCCTGATCTTTTACCTCCTGTGGCCTAACACTTAATCACACATGCAGGACACACACACAAGCACACACGCACACACAAACAAGCTGGTAGCATAGAGGTTAGGGAGGAGGGTCACCAGTTCAAATCCCAGATCTGACAGGAAAATCTAGTGGTGAATGATTGTAAATACCATCTCCAGCCACTGTGCTCTTGAGCAAGGCACTCAACCACTAAAATAATGGTTCCAGAAGTGCTGCACCGTGGCTGACCCTGTAGCTCCAAACCCTTCACTGTGGGATTGTGTTGAAAAGCAAAAAAACGACATTCTCTTTTATGGACAAATGGACAATACAGTATTAATGGACAATATTTTTCTTCTTCTACACAAACATGCACACACAACTCTGCCCAACACGCACGCCCGACGCACGCACGCACGCACGCACACACACACACACACACACACACACACACACACACACCACCACCCCCCTCCCCCATCTCACCTGATCCCAAGGACAGAGGATCCCCCCGGAGAACATGAAGAGGTAACCCATGGCAACCAGGCAGGCCCATATAAGAAGGGAGAAGAGCCGGAGCATGCGGTTGAAAACGGACTCTATGCAGACCAGGATGAAGATGGAGAGAAAGAGGAAGAGGGTGGTGGGCACAGTTATCAGGAACGCTAGGTGGTCCTCCATGTTCTGGAGAGAGAGAGGGAAGGAGAGAGGAAGGGAGGGAGGGAAGTAAAGAGAGGGAGAGAGGGAGGGAGGGAAAGGGGGAGGGGAGGGAGGGAGGGAGGAGTGGAGGGAGGGAGGTAAGACAAGGAGAGAAAAACGAGACAGAAGCTTTTTGTGTCCTCAATTCCTGAAGGAGACAGCTTCACGCCGCCTCTCTCTCTCCTCCACCCCCCTCAGAACTGTAAATAGATCCTTCAAGTCTATAGAACCAGTGTGTGTGTGTGTAAACATTTTCTGAGGTTTTATTGCTTTTGGTTTTGTGTTCAATTCCCGCAGGGATCACATACACTTAGCCTATTAAAAATGCTTGCACTCATTGTACAGACTGACAGACAGACAGTCTGAGCCCAGAGAATGTGCTACTATGTCACTTCTATCCTCCCACTGTCACGGTCAGCATTTAAAACCTGTCAACACACATGCCAACACACACTCTCTCTCTCACACACACACACACACACACACACATAAAACACACGCACACACACACACACACACACACACACACACACACACACACACACACACACACAGTCTGCATTCATACCATCCTCCATACTCTCTGTAATGTAATGCACACCCATCATTGCTCTACTCATCATCACTAGCTCTCAGACTCTATTAACATTTATATTACCCCCTCACCCGGCCACTACCTGTGTGTGCGTGTGTGCGTGTGCATGTGTGTCTGTATGCCTGCCTGCTTGTGTGTGTGTGTACACGTGTGCGTGTGTGTCTCCTCCCATCACACACACCCAGGTTAAAGTGACAGGTGTTGGGTAGCCTGATGGTGTGGTAGTGTAGTCAGATGTCCATTAACAGGGAGAGCACTCCAGATTCAAGGCGAAAGTTGACATTTTTGTAGGTCCCAAGGACGTCGTGAGGCACCGTCAAAATAGTCCACTGGGGCAAAAAAATGAAGGCCAGAGCTGGGATTTAACCCAGGTCTATATAATGACAGACTGGTGTTTAGACCACTGCACCATCCACAATGAATTAACAAGGCCAGTCTTAATGAATTGCTAAACTAAACCCTTGAATTTTTTTTCTGAACTTAACCAATTGGAATTCATGCATGAATTTAATTAACCCTATTGCAAACCCTAACCAATCAGAATTCATGCCTAAATTTAACCCTATCCCAAGCCCTAACCAATCGGAATTAATGCTTGACTGTTAACTAATCGGAATTAATGATTTTCTGTTTTACTTAACCAAGTCGCAATTAATGCCTAAATGAAGGCAAGTCAAAACCGGCCACTAGGGGGAAACGGTGAGCGCTAGTACAATCTAGTAGGCTTGGGTTTTGCTAGGGCATTGTGGACAGGGATGGCAGATGTTCAATCCCAGTTATTGGCACTGCGGTGTAAATAAACAAATTTGACGTTTCGAGAAACGTGGACAAATGTCTTATTTTGCAGTGCGACTGTGAGAGCTCGTTGCCTTCAGAGCTAGAGGTTGGATGGAGGTCAAGGCCTAAATCTCTGACATCCAGAGTGCAGAGTCTGAATCAAATATTTACCCTGCCCTTCTGACCCTCTAAGAGTTTATCAATTATAGAACGATGCAGAAAACTCCATCATTTTGCACATTGAGAGCCTAGAATATCATCAGAAGTCCCTCCATATGGTGATTCTGTGAACACGTCAGTAGAATACAATCTATCATTCTGCAGTTCTATGATTTGTATTTCATGATTCTATGGTAGAATACAGTGGTGTTATAAGGTTCTATGATATAATAGATTGGTGTTCTATGGTCAAATATACTGGTGCTCTCTGGTAGAATAGTGGTGTTCTGTGGTTCTATACTAGAATACAGTGGTGTTATGTGGTAGAATACAGTAATATTCTAATATGCTTCTATAGACTGGTGTTCTATTTAATATTTTTTGTCATTTAGCAGATACTCTTATTCAGAGCAATTAGGGTTAAGTGCCTTGCTCAGGGGCACAGACAGATTTTTCACCTAGTTGGCTCGGGGATTCGAACCAGCTACCTTTTGGTTACTGGCCCAACGCTCTTACCGCTAGGCTACCTGCCACCCTTCTATGGTTGAATAGATTGGTGCTCTATATTTCTATGCTAGAATAGAGTGGCGCTCCACATTTCTATGCTAGAATGCAGTGGTGTTTAAAGATTCTAAAGAGTAGCAGTATAAGTATGAGTCGGGGTGTTTGGAGCCAGGCTGAGGTGATAGGTCATATTGTTAGGGGGGTAGAGTAATGCCTTAACAGCAGTAAAATGACTCAGGGTCTGACGAGGCCAGGGAAAACCCAGGGGGCTACTAGCTAGCTACTGACACCCCAAGAAGCACAGAGAACAAAAACCCAGTCAGAATTACAATGAGCTTTATATATATACAGTACCGTTCAAAAGTTTGGGGTCACTTAGAAATGTCCTTGTTTTCGAAAGAAAAACATGTTTTTTGTCCATTAAAATAACATCAAATTGATCAGAAATACAGTGTAGACATTGTTAATGTTGTAAATGGCTATTGTAGCTGGAAACGGCTGATTTTTTATGGAAGATCTACATAGGCGTACAGAGGCCCATTATCAGCAACCATCAGTCCTGTGTTCCAATGGCACGTTGTGTTTGCTAATTCAAGTTTATCATTTTAAAATGCTAACTGATCATTAGAAAACCCTTTTGCAATAATGTTAGCACAGCTGAAACTGTTGTGCTGATTAAAGAAGCAATAAAACTGGCCTTCTTGAGACTAGTTGAGTATCTGGAGCATCAGCAATTGTGGCTTCGATTATAGGCTCAAAATGTCCAGAAACAAATAACTTTCTTCTGAAATTCGTCAGTCTATTCTTGTTCTGAGAAAATGAAGGCTATTCCATGCGAGAAATTGCCAAGAAACTGAAGATCTCGTACAACTCCCTTCACAGAACAGCGCAAACTGGCACTGACCAGAATAGAAAGAGGAGTGGGAGGCCCCGGTGAACAACTGAGCAAGAGGACAAATACATTAAAGTGTCTAGTTTGAAAAACAGACGCCTCACATGTCCTCAACTGGCAGCTTCATTAAATAGTACCCACAAAACACCAGTCTCAACGTCAACATTGAAGAGGCGACTCCGGGATGCTGACCTTCCAGGCATGACTCTGGGATGCTGACCCTGGCCTCGTCAGACCCTGAGTCATTTTACTGCTGTTAAGGCATTACTCTACCCCTCTAACAATATGACCTATCACCTCAGCCTGGCTCCAAACACCCCGACTCATAATTATACTGCTACTCTTTAGAATCTTTAAACACCACTGCATTCTAGCATAGAAATATAGAGCACCCATGTATTCTAGCATAGAAACATAGAGCACCAATCTATTCAACCATAGAAGGGTGGCAGGTAGCCTAGCGGTAAAGAGTGTTGGGCCAGTAACCAAAAGGTAGCTGGTTCGAATCCCCGAGCCAACTAGGTGAAAAATCTGTCTGTGCCCTTGAGCAAGGCACTTAATCCTAATTGTTCCTGTAAGTCGCTCTGGATAAGAGTGTCTGCTAAATGACAAAAAAAGATTAAATAGAACACCAGTCTATAGAAGCATGTTGGAACATTACTGCATTCTACCACATAACACCACTGTATTCTAGCACAGAACAACACTATTCTCCCAGAGAGCACCAGTGTATTTGACCATAGAACACCAATCTATTATATCATAGAACCTTATAACACCACTGTTTTCTACCATAGAATCATGAAATACAAATCATAGACCTGCAGAATAATAGATTGTATTCTACTGACGTGTTCACAGAATCACCATATGGAGGGACTTCTGATGATATTCTAGGCTCTCAATGTTCTTATGCAAAATGTTCTTCACTTGGAAAATTATGGAGTTTTCTGCATCGTTCTATAATTGATAAACTCTTAGAGGGTCAGAAGGGCAGGGTAAATATTTGATTCAGACTCTGCACTCTGGATGTCAGAGAATTAGGCCTTGACCTCCATCCAACCTCTAGCTCTGAGGGCAACAAGCTCTCACAGTCACACTGCAAAATTAGACATTTGTCCACGTTTCTCCAAACGTCAAATTTCGAAGTGTTTATTTACACCGCAGTGCCAATAACTGGGATTGAACATGTGACCCTCGGATTACGGCCATCCTTCATCCCTGTCCACAATGCCCTAGCAAAACCCAAGCCTACTAGATTATACACTCACAATGCATACACAGAACACAGGCACACATGTACATACGTATCTACGTACGCATGCACAGCGCACACACACACACACACACACAATAAACACACGGCTCCGTTCACAGCCATTAATACCAATCCTCATTTTTTACTAACAAATATTATCTTTCGTGTCTCTGTGTTTCATAATTTTCCTTCAATTCACAAGAGACTGAATGTATCTCACCGGAGAAAGCATCTGAGTGAGCGAAACAGTGCCCCTCTGTCTCTCTACGTGTAGGCCATCTATCTGATGCTGTCTGGTCCAAACGAGGATGACATTGTTGCCGCCCGTAGCATTGAATGAAATGCAAGGGAAGCCGCAGCGAGCATTTGGCCTCCCTTGATAAAAAAGTACACAAAATTAGCCAATCAGCGTTGAGCTAAACTGAGCGAGCTTAACTGTGAATGGTCCTGGCGCACCAAAAAAAAGTGTCAAAGGAAGCCAGTTTGGATTTTAGCATCACTCTTATCAAATCGCATTGAGAGCATACGTCATTGACAGAAACAACTTGAATTGTTGAATCTCATTGTGTTATTGTTCTCTGGTGGCTAGCTAGCTAGCTAAAGTTGGCCCTTTCCTAAATTAGCCATGGATGGAGATAAGGATTTTGACTTTTGGTTTTACTTAATTCTCCGTACTGGCCAATGATTATAATGGCGATTCTGATCCAACCATTAATTCAAACATTTGTGCCCTGGCCTGAGAGGATAGAAGTTCATTATGTAGCTAGATGTAGAAGGCTAATGTTAACGAGCTAACGTTGCCCATGAATGGAAGTGAGGCTAGCGAGCAAGCATTTTAGCCAGGTAGCCTAGGACCAAAAGAAATTGCCAGGTAGCCTAGGACAACAAAAACTAAAAGCATGTACTGTATTGACAGTCATAGACTGTTTTGGCAACATGAAAGAGAGGAGGATGGCATTGGCGTTTCTCTACAAGTAGGGTGGGTCAACATATTTAGCTACTTGCACGAACGCGCACACACACACACACGCACACACACACACACACAAACCGAACTGCTCATCACTTCCCGGTCTGTAACTAAATAACTGAATAGTCCTGCTCTTTCACTACTTTAGTGCTCTCACTTAGCCTATCTGTGGTGAAAACTCCTGCTATTTGCACATTTCATATAGTTAACTATTTAAAGCCATTTACAGCCATTTAAGCCTATTTCCCAGGCAGGATAAAGAGAGAGGCGGGAGGTTACCGGCTGCTGTTCTCTACAAGAACAATGACCTCCCTTTTACCTCAGACTGACTGAATCCACCTTTATAAACGGAGGAAGAGGAGGTGAACATACTGTCAGTCAGCAAGGGGGAAGGGTGTGTGTATGTGTGTGTGTGTGTGTGTGTGTGTGTGCGTGAGTGCTGTGTGTGCGTGCGTACCGCCATATGTGTGTGTGTGTGTATATGAATAGCATAGGTAGCATGACTTATGACAAATATGCAATTTCCATGTTTTCTGAAAGTCTTGAATATTTATCCGACACGTGATGCAGATTATTAGACATTTCTCGCCTCTCTCTCCCTGTCATGTTTAATGGACAGCCACCATTGTAGAGCCTAGAGCTTTCTATTCTAGAAGTGTTACAACATGACTGTGTGAAGTGTGAAAGTGTCAGTGTGTTAAGAGTGTCACAGTCTGTGTGTGTGTGTGTCCTGTGTGTGTGTGTGTGTGTATCTGTGTGCGTGCGTGTGCATGTGTTTGACGGTGTTTTGAAGTGTGAAGACAAGTGTGTGAAGAAGACTATCACAGATCACTGTCTCTTCCTGGGATGTCTTGGAATAGAGACTGCAACAAGTGTCCAGACTAATGGTGTGGGGGTCAGCTGTTTGTTCACCCGCATCCGCCCGCAATTGCTACTAACCCATCCGCAACTGCCATATAGTCACTGATAGTCGTATCAGTGACTATATGTGATAAAGTGAAAATCTGAGGCCCGCAACCGAACCTAACCCGCTAATATACACTACATGACCAAAAGTATGTGGACAGCTGCTCGTCAAACATCTCAGTCCAAAATCATGGGCATTAATATGGAGTTGGTCCCCTCTTTGCTGCTATAACAGCCTCCACTCTTCTGGGAATGTCACGTTCGTTCATAGACGGGACGGACCAAGGCGCAGCGTGATATGCATACATGTTTATTGGAACCGAATAAACAACGACAAAAACAAGAAACGAAACGAAACGTGAAGTCCAAGGTAGACAAACAACATACCTCACACGGAACAAGATCCCACAACCCACTAGTGCCAATAGGCTGCCTAAGTATGGTCCCCAATCAGAGACAACGAGCGACAGCTGCCTCTGATTGGGAACCACACCAGCCAACATAGATCTAGACATACTAGATCTAAACATAGAATATACAACAAGAACAGGCCGGGCCGGGCTGGCGACGCGCACCACTGGCTTGGTGCGAGGGGCAGGAACAGGCCGGACCGGGCTGACGACGCGCACCACTAGCTTGGTGCGAGGGACAGGAACAGGCCGGACCGGGCTGGCGACGCGCACCACTGGCTTGGTGCGAGGGGCAGGAACAGGCCGGACCGGGCTGGCGACGCGCACCACTGGCTTGGTGCGAGGGGCAGGAACAGGCCGGGCCGGGGTGGCGACGCGCACCACTGGCTTGGTGCGAGGGACAGGAACAGGCCGGACCGGGCTGGCGACGCGCACCACTGGCTTGGTGCGAGAACCAGGAACAGGCAGGACCGGGCTGGCGACACGCACCACTGCCTTGGTGCAAGGGGCAGGAACAGGCCGGGCCGGGCTGGCGACGCGCACAACTGGCTTGGTGCGAGGGACAGGAACAGGCCGGACCGGGCTGGCGACGCGCACCACTGGCTTGGTGCGAGGGGCAGGAACAGGCCGGACCGGGCTGACGACGCGCACCACTGGCTTGGTGCGAGGGACAGGAACAGGCCGGGCCGGGCTGGTGACGCGCACCACTGGCTTGGTGCGAGGGGCAGGAACAGGCCGGACCGGGCTGGCGACGCGCACCACTGGCTTGGTGCGAGGGGCAGGAACAGGCCGGGCCGTGGCTGGCGGCGCGCACCACTGGCTTGGTGCGAGGGACAGGAACAGGCCGGACCGGGCTGGCGACGCGCACCACTGGCTTGGTGCGAGGGGCAGGAACAGGCCGGACCGGGCTGGCGACGCGCACCACTGGCTTGGTGCGAGGGACAGGAACAGGCCGGACCGGGCTGGCGACGCGCACCACTGCCTTGGTGCAAGGGGCAGGAACAGGCCGGGCCGGGCTGGCGACGCGCACAACTGGCTTGGTGCGAGGGACAGGAACAGGCCGGACCGGGCTGGCGACGCGCACCACTGGCTTGGTGCGAGGTGCAGGAACAGGCCGGACCGGGCTGGCGACGCGCACCACTGGCTTGGTGCGAGGGACAGGAACAGGCCGGACCGGGCTGGCGACGCGCACCACTGGCTTGGTGCGAGGGACAGGAACAGGCCGGACCGGGCTGGCGACGCGCACCACTGGCTTTTAGCCTCCTGTAGCCTCGTCATCCACCCCGTGTGCCCCCCCCAAACATTTTCTTGGGGTTGCCTCTCGGGTCTCCGTCGTCGGCACGGTTGGCGCCGTTTCACCTCTCCTGCCTGGGCATCTACCTTCGCCCATGGCCCTTTCCCCGCAAATATCTCCTCCCATGACCACCATTTGCCCACCTGTGACATGGCAATTCGCTCTTCCTGGGCACGCTGCTTGGTCCTCGTTTGGTGGCATCTTCTGTCACGTTCGTTCATAGACGGGACGGACCAAGGCGCAGCATGATATGCATACATGTTTATTGGAACCGAATTAACAACGACAAAAACAAGAAACGAAACGTGAAGTCCAAAGTACACAAACAACATACAGTGAGGGAAAAAAGTATTTGATCCCCTGCTGATTTTTTACGTTTGCCCACTGACAAAGACATGATCAGTCTATAATTTTAATGGTAGGTTTATTTGAACAGTGAGAGACAGAATAACAACAACAAAAATCCAGAAAAACGCATGTCAAAAATGTTATAAATTGGATTGCCATTTACTTAAGGGAAATAAGTATTTGACCCCTCTGCAAAACATGACTTAGTACTTGGTGGCAAAACCCTTGTTGGCAATCACAGAGGTCAAACGTTTCTTGTAGTTGGCCACCAGGTTTGCACACATCTCAGGAGGGATTTTGTCCCATTCCTCTTTGTAGATCTTCTCCAAGTCATTAAGGTTTCGAGCCTGATGTTTGGCAACTCGAACCTTCAGCTCCCTCCACAGATTTTCTATGGGATTAAGGTCTGGAAACTGGCTAGGCCACTCCAGGACCTTAATGTGCTTCTTCTTGAGCCACTCCTTTGTTGCCTTGGCCGTGTGTTTTGGGTCATTGTCATGCTGGAATACCCATCCACGACCCATTTTCAATGCCCTGGCTGAGGGAAGGAGGTTCTCACCCAAGATTTGACGGTACATGGCCCCGTCCATCGTACCTTTGATGCGGTGAAGTTGTCCTGTCTCCTTAGCAGAAAAACACCCCCAAAGCATAATGTTTCCACCTCCATGTTTGACGGTGGGGATGGTGTTCTTGGGGTCATAGGCAGCATTCCTCCTCCTCCAAACATGGCGAGTTGAGTTGATGCCAAAGAGCTCGATTTTGGTCTCATTTGACCACAACACTTTCACCCAATTCTCCTCTGAATCATTCAGATGTTCATAGGCAAACTTCAGACGGGCCTGTATATGTGCTTTCTTGAGCAGGGGGACCTTGCGAGCACTGCAGGATTTCAGTCCTTCACGGCGTAGTGTGTTACCAATTGTTTTCTTGGTAACTATGGTCCCAGCTGCCTTGAGATCATTGACAAGATCCTCCCGTGTAGCTCTGGGCTGATTCCTCACCATTCTCATGATCATTGCAACTCCACAAGGTGAGATATTGAATGGAGCCCCAGACCGAGGGAGACTGACAGTTCTTTTGTGTTTCTTCCATTTGCGAATAATCGCACCAACTGTTGTCACCTTCTCACCAAGCTGCTTGGCGATGGTCTTGTACTCCATTCCAGCCTTGTGTAGGTCTACAATCTTGTCCCTGACATCCTTGGAGAGCTCTTTGGTCTTGGCCATGGTGGAGAGTTTGGAATCTGATTGATTGATTGCTTCTGTGGACAGGTGTATTTTATACAGGTAACAAGCTGAGATTAGGAGTACTCCCTTTAAGAGTGTGCTCCTAATCTCAGCTCGTTACCTGTATAAAAGAAATCTGGGAGCCAGAAATCTTTCTGATTGAGAGGGGATCAAATAGTTATTTCCCTCATTTAAAATGCAAATCAATTTATAATATTTTTGACTTGCATTTTCTGTTTTTTTTGTTGTTATTCTGTCTCTCATTGTTCAAATAAACCTACCATTAAAATTATAGACTGATCATTTCTTTGTCAGTGGGCAAACGTACAAAATCAGCAGGGGATCAAATACTTTTTTCCCTCACTGTACCTCACACGGAACATGATCCCACAACCCACTAGTGCCAATAGGCTGCCTAAGTATGGTCCCCAATCAGAGACAACGAGCGACAGCTGCCTCTGATTGGGAACCACACCGGCCAACATAGATCTAGACATACTAGATCTAAACATAGAATATACAACATAGAAAATCACAACAAGGAATATACAAACCCTGACTCAACATATAAGCGTCCTCTGAGTCAGGGCGTGACAGGGAAGGCTTTCCATTAGATGTTGGAACATTGCTACGGGGACTTGCTTCCATTCAGCCACAAGAGCATTAGTGAGGTCGGGCACTGATGTTGGCCGATTAGGCCTGGCTCGCAGTCGGCGTTCCAATTCATCCCAAAGGTGTTCGATGGGGTTGAGATCAGGACTCTGTGCAGGCCAGTGAAGTTCTTCCACATCGATCTTGACAAACCATTTCTGTATGGACCTCGCTTTGTGCACGGGGGCATTGTAGGAAAGGGCCTTCACCAAACTGTTGCCAGAAAGTTGGAAGCACAGAATGGTCTAGAATGTCATTGTGTGCTGTAGCGTTAAGGTTTTCTTTCTCTGGAACTAAGGGGCCTAGCCCGAACCATGAAATACAGCCCCAGGCCATTATTGCTCCAAACTTTACAGTTGGCACTATGCATTCGGGCAGGTAGCGTTCTCCTGGCATCCGCCAAACCCAGAGTCGTCCCTGCCAGATGGGGAAGCATGATTCATCACTCCAGAGAACGTGTTTCCACTGCTCAAGAGTCCAATGGCGGCGAGCTTTACACCACTCCAGGCAAGTCCAGACAAGGGTTTCACCATTACAGTAGTAGCCCACTGACATTAATAAGTAGTTCAACAGTCAAATCTGTTCCAATACACAGGAAGGCATACAATAGTTAAACATTCCAACTATCTGTTCCAATAATTGACCATTTCACAACCAGAGATGAATGCCAGGGTGTGGAAACAGAGACAAATGGACTAAATAGGGAAATAAATAGCTACCTACAATGGGTGGCTGGTATTCTGTCACAATGCGTTACCCCCTGAACTGCATACTGTACACACACAGTATGATGTCATATTGTCCCAGAACTACCAGGTTCAGGCTTGGTTATTGATTCCCAATATGTAATGTTATTAACTGTGATTTTTTTATTTTATTGATCTCAACTAAATTACTGTATGTTAACCTTTTTCCATGTTATCGCTTGGTTACACACATACGCACACACACACAGACGGCCGCACACACACATGCACACGTTTTTAAGCAATGCAACCTCAGGACTATATGAGAGAACAATCTTTAGGGATATTTGCTCTGAAAACACAAGATAAGCTTCGATAGGAAATGAGAGACTTCCTGAGATACAGCACAGGCAGGGTTTCAGGGTAAAAACTTCACGACACACACACGCACGCACAAAGGCACAAACGTACACACACAGACACATATCAACATGCGAGAATGCATGCACACACACACATGCACACGCACACACACAGCGGAGGGAGGGTCTGGTTATAGAAATCCCAGATCAGTTGAATGAGATAAAAGAGCATGTTTTTGGGTCTGACATTTCAGCAGTACTAGTGGTGCTTTGGCTAGGCTTCTGTGGTTGTACTGACCACACATACATCAACATCTCCTTCAGAATACACAGGTACACAGAGGGCTTTAAACACTCTTACTGGACTGCTCTTCTATTGTTTGTGTACTAGTATGTAGGCTATGTGACAGAGACAGAGAGGAAAAGAGCAAGAAAGGGAAGAGAGAGAAGCAGAGAGAGAGAGAGGTGAGGGAGTGAGATGGCAGAGATAGAGACTCAGGGCCGGTTCCAGGCATAAGCGACATAAGCGGTCGCTTAGGGCCCCCGGCTGCTAGGGGGCCCCCGATCCCCCCAAAAACGGACTGAGTTTTTTAGGAACTCAGTCCCGGTCTCAATTTACCATTGAGAATAAGAATAGTAGAATACACCAGGTGCAATTTTCGAAATTTGGTTGTGCATCAGCAGTTTTTCTCTTGTTATGTCAGTCACTGACAGTCACTCAATTAGCCATGTCAGCTAACACATTTTTGATTGGTAGTTAGTCTAGCCAGCTATCCAAACTTGTAGTAATCATGGCTGAATACCGACCGGGCACACAGGGCACGTGCCCAGGGGCCCTGACTTCCAGAAGGTCCCCATTGATTTGGTTAGTCATTCTTACTCAGATATCAATTTAACATGGTATAAGTAATTACAAAATGTGTAGAACTGCCCCCCACCGAAATCTTGCTTAGGGCCCCCAAAAGGCTAGAGCCGTCCCGGAGAGACTGACTGTATTTGGTTGTGGCATTCTTCTTAGCTGATGGGTAACGTTCCTATAACATTCCTACAAGAACAATACAGGAACCATATAAATATGTTATTTATATGACAGGAACATTACACAGTAATGACAACAATACACAGGTCGTTATCAATAAATGTCCCAATAAGGTGCAGAACATTTGTTTCGCCTGCTGGGGGGCAGGGAGAACCCCAGCTCCGCTAAAACTATTGACAACTGCTTGCGGTTTTCAAGGGATTGTTTAAGAAATGTTACAATTATTTGGTTGTAATATGATCACCTCTTGAAAAGCACAGCCAGAACTACTAATTTCAGATTTTTACATGCAATGCAATTGTGCACATTTAGCTGTATCATCAGAGTTACAGCATGTAACTACATGCTTTCGTAATCAGTATTCATGTAATTTCAGAGGGTAACCTATCTTTTTGACATGTAGGTCTAGCTAGCTAAGCAAACAACTTCTGTCATTTAGCTTGCTTCATCAGAGATAGCTAAGGCTTTCGTAAAGATTTATTTTGAGTCTAAGCCTGTCCTAGTTGTCTGTCTGATTACTGTCAGCTGGCAAGCAAAACAAACAATATTTAGATAACTAGCTAGATAGCTAACCTAGTTGTATACACTGAAAATTAGCTCATTAGCTAGCTGGCCAAATTGACATGATCTGTCATTAGCTACCTATTCAATTTGATGTGGTCCATCAATCAATGTCATGTCTGTCTCGTTGCGCAGCAGAAATAGTGATTAAACGGTCTGAAAACAATGTTAATAAGGGGATGGGGATAAATATGTTAGCTATCCTAGGTACGTTGGTTGGAGAAAAATTTACATACTGTAGCTAACTAACCACAATGTTTAGGCAACTTTACAAAGTTTCTAGCTAGCTTGCAAACAATTTATCTAGCTACATTACATGGGGCTAGATAAATTCTGCTGCTTGACAGGCAGAGTCCACAATGGATGGAAAATGTATATAAAATACACATACTTGTCAGGTATAGCTAGTGCACTTGTATTTATATAAAATGTTTTATATCTAATTAAATGGTGGCTTATATTGAGAGATAGAGGTGTACTCCAGTGGTGTTTTGCGCTGTAATACAATGGAGCGGGCTACGGGCTTTTGCCCACCCCCCCCCCTCCCCCCCAGCTGGGAATGGAATGTTTGAATTGGAACGGGATATGACGTCATTGATAACAACCTGTGAGGCGACATCATAATCAATCATTCAGGATCTAGTCAAGCGTGTTATTCCAGGAATGTTTTTGACAAGGTGAAAGGAAAACGTTCTAAGAACAACCCACTGTGGTTCTGTTGCTGGAGTGTTACTGGAATGGATCAGAGAGAGAGAGAAGACTGGAGAAAAGGCATAAAGATACACCTAGAAACTAGCAGCTAGCTTTGATTGTACAATAGCATTCTGGCAGCCTGATAATATGAGCTTGGCTGGAGTTTTCTTTTAGACAGTGCATAGCAGAGTTCAACTCGGTACAATATATTTCGTCCTGTGTTGCTCATTTAGTAAGAGCATGGTACTGGAAATGCCAAGGTTTTGGGTTTCAGTTCCCACTGGAATCATACATAAAGATGTACGCATTCATTATACTGTAAGTCACTTTAGATAAAAGCATCTAATAGGTTTATATGATTACCAAGCCTATATTACAACTTTATTCCACTCAGGGGCAGAAAATAAGGAATTGTTGGAGTACAGTTACATACAGTACATGCTCCACATTACATTTTAGTCAGTTAGCAGACACTCTTATCCAGAGCGACTTACAGTTAGTGAGTGCACACATTTTTCATACTGGCCCCCCGTGGGAATCGAACCCACAACCCTGGCGTTGCACGCGCCATGCTCTACCAACTGAGCTACAGGAAGCCTTCACTTTGAACTACTTATACATGCTATATATTGTAATGGTCCTTGATCAATCTCCCATAGTCAACCCTCTAGTACCAGAGAGACCTAGGGTTGAATCACACATTGAATCACACTATATGTTATTTTTTACATCCATCCAGGACTATCATGAGTTATGAATTGATATTCTGCTGTTAAACTGAAAACAGCTTTGGACTTGTCTGGCTCTGTTGCTGATGCTGCAATAGTGCAACTTTTCTGCTGCGGTGGCGAGGTTTGTGTGTGTGTGTGTGTGTGTGTGTGTGTGTGTGTGTGTGTTTGTGTGTGTGTGTTTACACTGTGGGAGGTGAGAGGTGTTGTAACACTCTGCAGAGGAAAAACACATCAATGGACTGAATGAAAAATCAAACAGTCTGACCATCTCTCTTTTTCTCTCTCTCTTTTCATAACTCTTTGTTTCTCTCTCTACACCCTCTCTCTCCGTGTTCATCTCTCTCTGTCACATACATGCTGAGACACAAGCAATAGTGTACACACTTCAGTTATAGGCAGTGCTCGTCAAGTGTGTGTGTGTGTGTTTGTGTGTGTTTGTGTGTGTGTGTGTGTGTCCCACAGCTGAAATAGCACTTGAAAGAAGCCCTGTTGTCACATTCTGCACCACTCCAATCAGTCAGTAGAGCTCTGCATTTTATACCACCATGACACACACACTCTGCCCTCCCTCCCAACACACACACAGTCCCTCCCCACCCCGCTTCCCCACACACACACTCTCACCAGTCCGGAGGCAAAGAACACGGCCAGTAGAGCGAGGCATGCTCCCATCACTATGAGCAGTAGGAACACGATGAGAGGGTGTTGTTGGCTCATACGGTAGTAGGACTCATACAGCCAGTCCTGGGTCTTCTGTCCCCCCACACCCACACACACCTGTCCCTGTGTTGGGGTCTCCCCAAAACCTACAAACACATCCCCCAGGGCATCTCCCCCCTCTCCCCCGTCTCCCCCGCGCTCCAAAAGGTAGCGCCCCCGCGTCCGTAAGGCCTCCTGCCACATGGTAGCAAAACCCACTATCTCGTCCAAACCCACTTCCCCAGTTGTCCCAAATGGACGTCAAACCGTAGCCTATAGGTCCACGAAGAGGCTCTTTCTCTTCTTCCTCCTCCTCTTCCTCTTTGTGGAGTTTTGTCAGATAAACAAACAAATCCTGACTCCTCTCCTCCTCCTCTTCCTCCTCCTCTTCTTCCTCTCGCTAGTCCACCTCTGTGAGTTTGGTCAGACTCACAGTCACAATCAAATCATGAATCCCTCTGATCCTTTTCCTGTCTTCCTTCTCCTCCTGTTCCTCAATTAGTCTGGTCAGACAAGGAAAAAAGAGACAGGTCCGAAACGGGCCGACTATCCTTCTTTTTTCCTCCTGTCTGTTTATTACAGAGAGAGCTTGTCTCCACGTGTAGCACACTGCTGCAGCTGCTGCTCCTAGGCAACATGTTCCCTCGTCAGAGAGGAGAGAGAGACTGAGAGAGAGAGAGAAAGCGTGTGCGTGTGTGTATTTGTGGGAGGGAGGGAGGGAGAAAGAGAGAGAGCTAGAGAGAGAGCAAGAGAGAGAGAGAGAGAGAGAGAGACTGAGAGTGGGTGTTAGTGTGAGGCAGAGAAACAGGGGGAAAGAGAGAGGGTGTGTGTGTGTGAGAATGTGTGAGTATGTATGTGTGTGTGTGAGCGAGCGAGCGGGAGAGCATACGTACGTGTGTGCGTGATTGCGGGAAGAGAGAGAGAGAAAGAAAGAGAAGAAGGGAAAGTGTCAAAGTGGCTCAGAGAGATGGAGCGAAAGGAGAGAGAGGGAGAGTCAGAAAGGGGGGGCAAGAGAGAATAAGGGTGTGAAAGAGACTGAGCTAGACGGAGGGAGAATGTAGTGCCAGAGAGTCAAACAGGGAGGCAGAGAGAGAGATAGGGGAGGTATAGAGAGAGATAGGAGAGGTATAGAGAGGGGGGGAAGAAAGAGAAACAGGAAGGGAGGGATGTAACAGCTGTTCTAATGTGAGAGGAGCGAGGTAGTAAGGGACATTTGGAAAATAAAGACTGAACAGAGCGGATGAGATGCTACAGTTGAAGTCGGAAGTTTGCATACACTTAGGTTGGAGTCATTAAAACTCGTTTTTTCAACCACTCCACAAATGTCTTGTTAACAAACTATAGTTTTGGCAAGTCGGTTAGGACATCTATTGTTTACAGACAGATTATTTAACTTATAATTCACTGTATCACAATTCCAGTGGGTCAGAAGTTTACATACACTAAGTTGACTGTGCCTTTAAACAGCTTGGAAAATTCCAGAAAATGATGTCATGGCTTTAGAAGCTTCTGATAGGCTAATTGACATCATTTGAGTGGGTGGCAGCATCATGCTGTGGGGGTGCTTTGCTGCAGGAGAGACTGGTGCACTTCACAAAATAGATGGCATCATGAGGAAGGAAAGTTATGTGGATATATTGAAGCAACATCTCAAGACATCAGTCAGGAAGTTAAAGCTTGGTCGCAAATGGGTCTTCCAAATGGACAATGACCCCAAGCATACTTCCAAAGTTGTGGCAAAATGGCTTAAGGACAACAAAGTCAAGGTATTGGAGTGGCCATCACAAAGCCCTGACCTCAATCCTATAGAAAATGTGTGGGCAGAACTGAAAAAGCGTGTGCGAGCAAGGAGGCCTAAAAACCTGACTCAGTTACACCAGCTCTGTCAGGAGGAATGGGCCAACATTCACCCAATTTATTGTGGGAAGCTTGTGGAAGGCTACCCGAAACGTTTGACCCAAGTTAAACAATTTAAAGGCAATGCTACCAAATACTAATTGAGTGTATGTAAACTTATGACCCACTGGGAATGTGATGAAAGAAATTAAAAGCTGAAATAAATAATTCTCTCTACTATTATTCTGACATTTCACATTCTTAAAATAAAGTGGTGATCCTAACTGACGTAGAACAGGGAATTGTTACTAGGATTAAATGTCAGGAATTGTGAAAAACTGAGTTTAAATGTATTTGGCTAAGGTGTATGTAAACTTCCGACTTGAACTGTAAGTATCCACACCCCTGAGTCAATGCATGTTAGAATCACCTTTGGCAGCGATTACAGCTGTGTGTCTTTCTGAGTAAGTCTCAAAGAGCTTTGTACACCTGGATTGTACAATAATTGCACATTATTATTTTTAAAGTTATTCAAGCTCTGTCAAGTTGGTTGTTGATAATTGCTAGACAGCCATTTTCAGGTCTTGCCATAGATTTTCAAGCCGATTTAAGTCAAAACTGTAACTAGGCCACTCAGGGACATTCAATGTCATTTTGGAAAGCAACTCCAGTGTATATTTGGTGTGTATGGTGTATGTAAACTTCCGACTTCAACTCTATGTTACAGCTGGAGAAGAATCGAAGAGAGAGAGAAAGAGCGAGAGAGAGCGAGGAGAGAGAGAGAGAGAGAGAGAGAGAGAGAGAGAGAGAGAGAGAGAGAGAGAGAGAGAGAGAGAGAATTGGAGATGAGAAAATAGAG